>NC_041385.1:800909580-800944717 GCF_002162155.2 Triticum dicoccoides
AAATGAACTTCATCCATCCATCACAATAGCTGATGGTTTTATGCTTTCCTTTCTTCACTTCAGCTTGAAATGACCGCCCCTTATCATCCTTCAAGAGCAAAGTATAACCTATTGCATTATTAAGTTTCACCCGTACGTTGCTTGGGATACACTATGCAACAGTAAAGTAAAATATGAACCAAATTAGTGGTAATGACATTAAATGACTGCAAAATGATTATAATGGTATGCTGAAGTTAAAGACCGTTACCACCGATTTTTTCAATCCCTCATTCAAAAAGACCCCAAATTCCTTTGCAGTTGCCAAGCTGTTTGCACAACTACTTTTGCAGATTTGGCACATTGGAAGCACCATGATCCATAATAATCATATGATACACTATGTAATCGTAGCCCTAGCGGCGCTGGCGAGCCAGCTCCCTACCTGTAGCACTAGCGGCAGCGGCGGTGCCCTAACGATGACCCTAGTGGCAAGAAGGAGAGTGAGGGAGAGTGGGGCATAGTGGCGGGCGAGGCGTGGACGGGCTCGACGATGGGAAGAGACGACGGCGGGAGAAGACGCATCGCGCGGGACGAAGGGGCGAACGCCGGAGAAGGGGGTAGAATAGCAGCCAATTTGACTTAGTGTGGCCGTATTAGAGAATTTTGTGTGTGGGTAATACGTGTGGCGGGCGGCTATCGCCCACCGTAGAAAAAATTTAGAATTGAGTTGCCAAAAGATACTTGTGGTCGGCGACATGATATGCCCGACACAGCTATCTGTCGGAATAGTGGTGGGCACGTCGTGCTGGCTGCTACAAGCGCTTTCCACCAAGTGGGGGTACAGGGAAATGCCTGTCACTGCTGCCACTTTAGCAGTGGTGGGCCCATTTAGTTACCCACTTGTGTTCTTTCTCCTAGGTAGCAGTGGCGGGTCCAGGGTCACGCCCGCCACACATTTGGGTTCACTTATAAGCCCTTTCTCAGTAGTGAAATGTTGCATCATCATTCATAATTCTAAACATTGCATACGATGGAAGTGTGATTAAAAAAATAAACCTTTCCGGCATAGGATTGAAATCATAGTCGTTGTCGTACTTGCGAATCTCAAAGAACATGCCGTCATGGTAAGTGAAGAGGTTACGGTGCCCATCGCCGGAGGCGGCTGGTGCCCATGGCCGGAGGTGGTGCGGCGACAGTCTTCTTCAGCTTCTTCACCCCCCGACTTCTCTTGCCGGTGGAGCGGGCCGTGGCAGCATGACACCTTCTCCCTCTGCGGCGGTGGGAGCCTGGCTTGACGAGGACATGAGTCGCATGCATCGGTGTGCGACCGTGGTGGTAGATGGTGCATAGCGTGGACGCGTGATGTGGTGGATGGTAGTGGTGGCGGCTGCTGATCGTGGGCCCATGGTGCGGCGGTCAGCAGCGGTGGCGGCGGGTGGCTACGTGGCCATTGGCCGCGGAGGGTGGCGCTCTGATAACGACGGCAAGGTGTTGAAGGGGCGAAGACAATGAGGTGAAGTGGTTTTATGGCATGTAGTTTTAGGGGCGATGACAAAAAAAATTGAAAATAGGGAAGCTGCTGGAGTGTGTTTTTCTTTTTGTGCCACGTTTGAAATAAGGGAGCTACTAGAGATGCCCTAAACAGGGACCTGCTGGATATGCCCTGGTTGAGGGAACGTTGGATTACCTGCATCGTAGCTAAAATATTCTTTGCCCTAAAAAAAGCTACAAACATTTCCTGCCTGTATAGCTCAATTGATTGAGAGTTGAGACCAAATACAGTTCATACAAGAGTACTTTTTTTTCTGTCTGAACCGTACTTGTACTCTAATCTAATGTGCCTCAAATTCTTTCGGTGCACTCCTATATACACACAGCAGCAGTATCTCATATTCTCAAAACAAATCCTCTCGATGCTTTAAGAAGAGAATATATCCTCGCTAAATTTGGACTATACATGCAATCATTTTATTAATTATTCATAAAGACCATACAAAGTAATACATCAGTAAGTCTGAAGCCACCATCTAGGCAACACTTGTTACTACTCCTATCCCCTTAAGGTGTACCGATTGTCCGAGCCTAATACCAAACAGACATCGCACCAAAGCCTAACATCTAAAGCCGGATTCCCCAGCCCAGCCACATACCGGTACTGGGTCACACACGAGGCTGCCGCCGCCATCTTCCACCGGTCCATCTCCAGAGCAGGAACTGACGCATCGACCTTGCCTGGCCTGCCGTCGACGCCGCCACGGCGCCAGAAAATTTCACCACCCTGCACATATCCGTCCACACGCGTCCGTCGTCGAACCTCCGGAGCGCCATGCCGCCGTTATCCGCCGTCGGCCTTGCGGTGGATGTAACAATGCTCCTCCTCTTGTCGCCTCCAGCCAGCACTTGCTCCAAAACGATGCCCTCAGGAGGGACAACAACATCGAAGGTGCCATCATCGTCCGATCCTGTAGACCTAGATCTAGGGTTTCCCTCGGAGCATCACAAGTGGGGTGCCACGACCTGCAATAACGATGCCTCGAGAAGGGAATGCCGTCACAGACGCCGCCATCTTCCGCCATGACTGTAGTCGGCGCGATTTTCACCGGAAGTCGCGTCCCCCCGATCTCGCAGCTGGGTGGAGCCAAACGGAGCCTCGCCGTGGAGACGAGGGCCCCCGTTGGCACGCCGGAAGGGAACCTCCAACCGCCCTCATCGATCTCCTCACGCCACCGGCCGGCCAAGGCCATACCGAGACAGATCTGGGCAGGACGCCAGATCCGTAGCCATCGATACCCCCCATCTGCATGCAGCCGCGACCCTTGCTGAATGGAGCACCGCCACCGCCACCACCCAATCTCAGGTCCCCGCCTGCCATGGAGACTTCGATCGCTGCCGCGCAGCAGGGGTGCCGCCCTAACTGCCGCCCCAAGCCTCCTCCACCTCACAAGGGATGCCGTGACGCCCGCCTGCCCTGGATCATCGCCGGGCGCGCCGCCACCACGGCCCTTGCTGGCAGCAACAGCGGCTGCAGATGGAACAAGGGGAGGCTGGCGGCTAGGGTTCGGGGCGCCCCTGACGTCGCCCGAGGGGAGGCGATGCGAGGGGTTGGGTTTAACTGCTACTAACTGCTAATTGGTCCTCGATGCTGGAGAGAATCCACTTGCAAAAGTAGTGCCTTCAAACATCAGCAGTCAGCAACATATCACAGGTTGTTCAAACTGATCCATCCGAATCGCTCTCAATTAGCAGTTCTCACAGAACTAAGAAGCCAGCAAGATTCTTGCTCAATGACTCCCTCACTCATTTGGAGACAAGCCACATATCTTTCATTCCGAGAGTTCAAGATCACCGTTGCATAGTAGCAGCATGCAAGGCTACCATTTCTCACAGCAAATAGCATAAAAAAAGTTCAGTCTGACACAACCTAAGCAACACATAATAAGCTGTTCAAACTTGTACAATCCAAATTACTCCCTGATTAACAAAACGTTCTGGCAGAAGAAAACTCTAAGATAACGTCCAATGATATAGATAAGCAGATAAGTTTCTTGTTGTACGTAGGAGCCCCTCGTTTGGAGATAAGCCACAAGTTTTCCACTCCCAGAGTTCAAGATCATCGTAGCAGCAGCATGCAAGACATGCTTCACTCTTAACATTTCTAGCGGCGGACGATGTAGACCATCATACTCAGCTGCTCCTCATTATCCATCAGCTTGAAGAGACAGATGTCCCCATCCCGCAGGTGGTTGTCGCGGGCAAAAGACGGCCATCCATGGTGAACGGTCATCTGATTGCTCGTGCCTCGCGTGCGATACTTATATTGCAGCTTGGTAGGCCATGATCTGCTCTTCCCCTCCCGCTGAAGCACCAAACTAATTCGACTATTCTCTTCACGATGAAGGTCAGCAGAAAACTTCTGAACAAGATATGTGGCCGCATACTGACTGCCAAAGTGCTGTTTATATACATAACACAAGGCAAATGTTAGAATGACACAGGCGCAGAGATTGGGAGATTTGTTGTTATTCATCTTATCAAAGGATAAAGATGCAATAACTGAGGAACTGACAGAAAGTAACAGAAAATATTTTCCTTGAACTTACTAGGCTGGGACAACGTTGGCTGCCACGCTGACAGACAGTGCTCTTGCTCATGATAGCAACATAAAAGGGCGGTTTGAACTTAATCCCCTCAACTTTCTCCAGACATTTCAAATTCTGTGCTGGTGTTAGAGAAGCTCCGTTTGACAGCATGAAGAGATGCTCAAAAGCTCCCTCGGAATCCTCAGAGACTTCATGCTCTTCATGTTCTGAAGAGTACTCTTCACCTGGACAAATTTTCACATAGATCAGATATCATGGGAACTGAAGTGTGACACATGCGTCCTAGCAGTGGCAATATTTCAGTACCATCCGTGGGTGGTTCATCCTTCACACCGCCCATCTTGGCACTTGTACTTCCGCGATTTGAGCCAATGCCAGTTGTTCCTCCCGGGGAATGGGCACTGCTCTCTTTGTGAAGGAGATGGGCTGTCACTATGAATCTTCTGTGCTTAACATTTGTCATTGGTTGAAAGAGACAGATATCACCCTCCCTAATATGAGTGTCATGCACAAATTTTGCTAAATAAAGGGTGCGCCGGCCTGCATTACACATGCCGGATGCCCTGATATGAAATTTGCACTTCCAATTCTTGTTCTTCCTAGGCAGCTGGAGTATGATAGTCGTATCTTCACATGGAAAGTATTTGAGTGCATAATCCTTCTGTATTACCTAATTAAAAAAAGGAACAGAATGTGATTGTGATACTGTAAGTTGGTTATATCTGATAGCAGAAGCACTAATGAGATAAGAAGTTAACACGGTCACAAAGGCTAAATTGTTCCAATCCAATACACATATATTGTGGCAAACATGTCCTTCAGACGTTTGAGTTAGAAACAAAATACTGACTTCCCTAAACAGTATTATAACAAGAAAATGTACGTAGCTACAGAATATTAGAAAAACGTATTTCAATAGAGGCAAAGAAAATAAATGACAATGTGGGAGAAACAGAACACAGATGGTAAAACTAACATACCAGAGTAGCCCCCTTGTTTGCACTGCTTTTCTTCATTTGTACAACAAGAACGGGGATTTCAGATCGAATTTTCTCTACAAGTGCATTTATTTTTTCCTCCTGTGCTACTGTAAGATCACATTTCCCTGATAATACATAATCCTTCGAGAGCATCTGAAGATCATCTAACTCCATAGCCTCATCTGCAGTAAAAAAATCGAGAGTAAGAGAACAAAGGGTAAGTGGGTAACTGATTTAACTTAAGAACAAACTTAACCTGGAAATTCCTTAGAAGTACTATAAGATACTGCAGGTGTATTTGCGGATTTATAACAACGGGACGAGCCTTCCTTTGGGCATCCACCTGATTCCAATCCTTTGTCATCAATGCTCACTTTGTGAAGGATATGCACTTTCACTATGAATCTTCTGTGCTTAACACTTGTTATAGGTTGAAAGAGGCAGATATCACCTTCTCTAACATGATTGTCACAGGAAAAGTTGCGTAAATAGAGGTTGCGTTGACCTGGATAAGACACGCCGGATGGCCTGATGCGCAATGTGCATTTCCAGTCCTTGTTTTTCCCAGGCAGCTGGAGCATGACAGTTGTATCTTCACATGGAAAGTGCTCAAGTGCATAATCCTTCTGTATTATCTAATTGAAAAAAGGAATAGAATATGATTGTGATACTGTTAAGCTGAAGTAGTAAAGAGTTAAGAAGGTAAGAACCTCACAAAGGCAATGATAATGTTGATTTAGTAATGCATATGCATTTCGTTGCAAGCATATCGTTCAGTGTTTTGAGATAGAAGCAAAACACTGACTGACTTAAATAGTATCATAACAAGATAATGTGTGTGTGTGTGTGTAGGTATAGACAGCGAGCAATTTTGATACAAAATGCAGATGGTAAAACTTACGTACCAGAGTAGCATGCCGTTTTACGTTCGACTTCTTCATCTGTACAACTAGCACTGTAAATTTAGGTTTAATTTTCTCTATAAGCGCATCTATTTTCACCCTCTGTGCTTTTGTGGGATAGCACTGCGTTGATAAGACATAGTTATTTGAAAGTGTCTGTGGATTAGCTGACTCCACAGAATTGTCTACAGATAGAGTGTCTTCTGCTGTAAAAATGTTTCAACAGTAAGAAAACATGTGCTGGGTGGTAACTGAATAATCTGGGTACACAACTTAACCTGACAATTCCTCAGCAGAATGAGATCTTTCCTTCTGGCTTTCATCTGAATCACATGGATTACTCATCTTGGATATGCACTGTAAAACGAATCATATATTATATCAGTTGGAATTATTCAAAGGTGTTTTAATAACTAATTTGATACCCTGAAGTCATTCAAGATCAGTATGATGCCCTTTTTCAAATGCAAAAGCAGAGCTCATGCTGGATCAGTATGATGCCCTAAGACCTTTAGTTTGTAAGTCCTAACCCATTTTCCAATAGACTTGGTTAAACTTGAGAAAATTTGACTTACAAGAAACCTAGAACTTCAATTAATTTGCAACAGATAGAGTAATTGAAAATTATGCGACAGATAGAGTATATGTTGGATGTCTGCAAGTGACAGTTATGCAACTGGCAATTATGTGCTCCCTGGATATATGCAAAGTTGACTTTCAGGCATCTACATAAGCACTGCTATATGATTCCTAATACATTCATTAGATGTTTGTAATTTTTTACTATATAATTCAGGGATCTAATATCTACACTATGCATCCGAGCTTGATTTTGACCGCATATATACACTTCCAACATTTCATCCTTGAGTTCGGCAGCAGCATGAATTGGACAGTGCACAACTTGCTAGAGATAAAGACTTTAGAGAATTGGGTTACCTGCTCTCCGTCGTCTTCCTCTGCTCCTGTCTGCGATAGCGCTTCCCCTTCCCCCTCTGCTCCCTGCTGTGCCAGAGATTGAACCATGTACATGATGAAAAAAAATGCAAATTTGTCATAGTAATAGTCTTTACATGTGGGAAACTAGGCAAAGGATTCGAAAATAATTGAAGTAATTGAAAATGGTATATAATCAAGAATGCAAAAGAAAGGGAGGCAAGAAAGTCCATGTAAAACTAAAGTGGGATCAAAGGTGGGAAACTCTGTCTATAGAGGAAAAAGAACTGTCATGAATATGGCATAGAAAGAGAGCAAATCAACACTACAGTATTGAAGAAGAAAAGACGCACGACTAAATTTCAAGCAAAGAGTGGAACATGGCAGAAGAAGCTTACCAAGGGGTTGCCACAATCGCTGCTACTTCCACTGCCTGGTGAAATGCAAAAAATTGTTCGTTAACTTGTTCTTAGAAGCTTCAACTACCGTATTGAGAGGAAGGCAGAGACGAGCCGCATACTGGCATCATTGTCTTGGTGGTAGTGCCTGCGGCACATGCTACCGTCGAACACCTTCACGGTGAGCACAGCGTGGCCATCGTAGCTTAAGACGAGGAAGTGTCCGAGCCGCATGTCATGAGCACGCGCAAACTGCTCCCATCCGTTCCCCAGGTACATGTGTCCGTCGGTGTCGGACACTACTTCCACGTCCCACAAGCGACGTCGGCACCCGGCCTCCCGCAGCTTCACTTCCCGAGGCTCACGGCCATCGAGTAACTTGGTGAACTTGTCTGGCAGCCTCTGCAGTGAGAATTAAGCAACGCTTGAAAGCGAATCGTTGAACCAACCAAACAGACCAATGACCAAAGATCAAAGCGTAGAAACAACACGTAGATGAAGCAGAAACTGAGAGATTGTGGCATACCAGTTTCTTCAAGAAATTTGGGAGTAGGATCATGAAGAACTCGAGTTCTTCCATCGCCCGGTGGGAGTAGGATCAAATGTAGCAGGAACGCAGAATGTCCTTCCAAAGCTTCTCTTATGACAGGAGCTTCGACTGAAAGGTAAACAGACAGGCCGAGGCTAATCATTTTTGAAGGGAGTAACTCTTACGGTCTTACATGTGTGTTGATTTTTTCCAATATAACTTTTCTTTTCTCCATAAAGCATCTTCATGTTGCAAGACATTAACATCATCTAGACCCTTCTTGTATTAATATAATAACGGTTTACTCCAAACGGCATTTGAATAATACATGAGAACTCTAGAGGGGTTCAAATGGGATACAAGGGAAGTCCAGAGAGTACACATGGACCCCTCTTGTTTTCCCAGTGACGGAATACAAGAGAGATTTACATAGTGTTGTGGTAATTCTAGTATACATTCCCTAATAACACACAATCTTTTAAAACTACCATTTTCAAGGTGGGTTGGGCATTGAAAACCTCGAAATCAGAAATTAAGTGCCTAGTCAGCAAATGACTATAAGTTGCTTAATGAGGAAGGTGTTTGGCAAGAGTTGTTGCTTAGCAAATACCTATATTCGAAAAGGATATCCCAAGTAGACGCAAAAACCAACTTATTCGCCGTATTGGAAGTGCTTGATGAAGGTCAAGTCTTCCTTTTTAATAGAGGTTCCAAAAAGTTGGTGATTGTAGCAATCGACGAGTTTTTGGGAAGATATCTGATTGGGTGACACTCCATTAGCTCTAAAACACCCGACTCTTTATAATATTGCACTCGGAAAGGAGGCATCGATGACCATTGTTCTTGGGGCTATCCCATTGAATATTCAAATCCGTAGGCTGATTCCGATTTAGTTTACGTTGATGCCGATTAATCTAACTCAATGCCACATATGTTCAAATGAAGATTTTGAAGTCTATGTTTGCGGATCTCATGAATACTAAGCCTATTTTTCGCGGGAAGCATATCTGAAAACAAAAATCCCTTCCAAAATTAAAATTTTCCACGTGGTTCTTGCTAAGGGGTAGTTCTTACCAAAGATAATCTTGCAAAAGTCAATAGACAAGGTAGCAAAATATGTAGTTTTTTTTATCAAGAGGAAACAATAGTCATTTATGCCTGTCATGCCGATAACTATGAAGAATTTGGCACACAATTCACGTTACTTAGAATTTATCCTCACTAACAAGTATACCAAATTTATCCCCATCCTGTCTATAGCGGGATTACACAATTCACGTGGATGAGCTATGTAATCCCGTTATAGACCGGATGTGGTCTTGTTTTTTAATTTTTTACGCGGTGACTTGGACTTGTTTCATGTTTAATAAATTGGCATTGTGCATTGCTTGATGCAAAGGCTGGGGTCTCGCCGTTTCAAAAAAAGAAAAAGAAAAGTCAGCTGCCATTATTCTAAGTTGTTTGCGTAACTAAAGTTGGTTGAATTTTCTCATATACCCATATAATCGTACAACTGACTTTAGTTTGACAATGATCTTGTGCCCTCCTTTTGTTTGCTTTTTTTCCCCATATGACCAACCTTTTGCCGGTTCAACTATCATCAAGATAACAGAACAAATAAATATACTCCCTCCATTTCAAAATAAGTGTCGTGGGTTTAGTTGGTTCAAATTTGAACTAAAACCACAATATTATTTTGGAATGGAGGGAGTATAAATCATCTAGTGCAAAAGCAGTAAAATATACAAGCATAAGAAGAGACCAAGTGGCGCCTAATGCTAGCACATCTAATGCAAGTAAGAGGTTCTGAAAGCGACAGAGCAGCAAAAGCTAGTTACCAAATATAGCACCCAGGTGCCAGAACTGGACACCAAAACGGAGCATCAACTTTTCCATCAGCATCAAAGTTTGATTACATCCCATTTTGAGTTACTTCAAATCGTTTTCGAATTTTATGCCTAATTCTCCCATATGAAAAGATTGTATTGCCTCTACGGAAACATTTGCAATTTTTCCAAACTATCTAGTACAGACTGTTTGTCTCTGTTCCTGTCGCACAGCAGAGAGCTTCATTAGTGAGCACAGGCACAGGTGACCTATTTTCCTTCCAATCTCCATTTCATTCTCAATTTGGATCCCTAGCTAGCTTCCCCTTGCTGTTCCTGTGTAGGGAAAGCGTGTGGCAGTGAAGAATATTTTGGTTCGTGCGGTGCTTGTGTTGCGCGCTCCGTGCTGGAACTGAATTTGAAGTGTAGCCATGGCCCATGGGTGCTAGAACTGAATGTCTGGTACTTGGACAGAATGTTGTGATAAGAAAATAGAAGTGGAGTTGCTGCTGAAGCAGAGAATTTCTGTGTAATGAATCGTGAATTCGTGATCAGATTGTGGTTCGCAAAGGAACATATGCTGGATGTATGTATTAGCAGTGTTTATCCACAATCCATTGGCGATTTTGCAGTTTAACACCTTTTATACACCCTTTCCTTGACTTTTCATTGTTTCTTCAGAGGACCCTTCCATATTTGCCTTTCCATGTGCACCAGTGAGGAATGTGAACAGTAATGGATTCGATGTGAACAGTAATCCGAGATCTACTACTACTTTAGCTAAACAGAGAAGCACATAATGTCCACAGCCATAATCCACATGTAGAAAAGAAATCATGGTCCAAACTTCCGACTGATTACTTGAGCATGAGATCCAGGATATGAGTAGAACATCTGAACATGTATGAGAAATCTTGCTCGCATTGGAGAAAAATAGCACAGGACAAACCTAATCCCACCGTCGGCTGGACAGGCTGATTAAAGACTTGCCTCTCAAGCGGAGTCCCGGCGGCCGACGCCGTCGAGGCAGAGACCTGGTGAGCGGTGTCCGCCGACGGGGTCGAGGCAGAGACCCAGTGGGCGACTGGGCGGTGTCCTCGAACTGGAGCTCAGCCTCAGAGACAACCCGGCGGAGAAAATCTCAAATCTCTAGTCGTGCATACCGATATACCCCCAAAAATATCTAAAGCCTGCGGTGACTCACTACATAAGGCAAAGTGTTGATTCACTAGATAAAGGCAAAGTATTTTTGTAATTTTTTTTGCGAATGGGATAAAGATAAAGTAGCTTCGGGCATCTTCAAGGCAGGCCGCAAACCCCTCATATAAGTCTGGACCGTACTGTCCAAACCGCGGAAGTCATTTAACCCGGTTCCATGGCGCGATCCGGACATGTTCTCTCCCGCAAACAGAAGACAAACGTGGGAGCTTTGCAGGAGTCGGGACACCAGACACATAGGACTCCGACACCTCGGCCCATCCAAAACCATTCCCGGACACTAGACACGTAGGACTCCGACACCTCGGGCCACGCATTTTCTCCCCTTTCTTCTTTCTCTCTTGCCTTCGCCGCTGCTTGACCACCCCGGCCGGCACGCCACACCCCTGCCGAAACTATAGATCTCCCTTACGTCCAACCAGGCTCGACCCTGCTTCTCCTCCATCGTCGTTCAACCAATTTCCTTCGACCGCCCCGGCAGGTACCATCCGCTACTACTATGCTCACCATGCCTGGCAACTGTTCGATGAATTGCCGGAGCTAAAAACAGTTTTTCCCTTCTTTATAACAATGGATTCTAATTTGAAGTACATATACGAGCACTATGCTGAGTCGTCCGACAAGGAGTACTCAGATGAGACAGTGATGATGCAGGCAGTCTTTGAAGACGCGGAGTGTGCGGAGGAGCATGTTCTATTTTAAGGGATCGATAAGGAGTCATTGAGTGTTCAACTGCAACAAGGCGCGCGGCCATTTGACACTGATGGCCGATTAATTTGCCCCCGATGCACTCTTTGCAGACCATTTTTGCCGGCGTTTTCGGATGTGCAAGACTATTTTCGACCGTTTGTACCATGGCGCCCGGTCCTATAATGACTACTTCATCCTGAAAATAGACGCCGTGTGAAAGATTGGATTCTCTGGTTAGAAGAAGTGCACGGCTGCACTCCAGATGCTTGCATATGGCATGGCCGCTAATTTGTGGGATTACTACCTACGAATGTCTGAAAGCACATGCGGAGATGCCTTGGTCAAGTTTGTAACTTCCGTGGTCGAGGTGTTTGGACCTCAGTGTGGCAGACACTGAGAGGCTCTTTGCAATCTCAGAAGCAAGGGGGTGGCCAGGTTTACTTGGATCCCTTGACTGCATGCATTAAAAATGGAAAAATTGCCTGAAGGCTTTACAAGGGCAATATCAGGGTCATGTTAAGAAGCCCAGCATCATTTTTGAAGCAGTTGCATCACTGGATCTTTGAATTTGGCATGCTGTTTTGATATGCTCGGGTCTCACAATGACTTCACTGTGTTACAGCAATCACCTTTCTTTGCGAGGCTGACTGAAGGAAAAGCTCCTCCTTGTCATGACTGGGGTTACTATGTGGTTGACTGTATCTATCTTCCGTGGGCTACTTTTGTCAGCACCACTAATCCAGTTGGCCAGACAAAGTTTCACTTTGCACAAAGACAAGAAGCAGCTAGAAAGGATGTTAAAAGGGCATTTGGAGTTCTACAGGCATTTTTGCAGTTGTTCATGGACCTGCTAAACTATAGGTTCCGGACATCTTGGTGGAGGTGATGCCTTGTTGTGTGATCATGCACACCATGATCGTTGAGGATAAGGGTGACGATGCTGCCCCAACTCTATTTAAGAATATGGGTGATCCTATCCAACTTCCAGATCAGAATCTGTTCACATTTGAAGAGTTTATTCAAATGCATCAGCAAATTCAGAATCGACCAAGTCACAAGCAGCTGAAGAAAAATCTGATTGACCATCAGTGTGCGGTTAAAGGGGACAAATATATTGGAATGTAATATTTAAATTTGAACTACTGTTGCACGTCACTATTTGTACGTCAGTACCCTATGCATGCGACCATTTGAACGTCTCAATTCTATGTATGCGGCTATTTGAATGCATGGGCTTTCAAAAATAATGAGATCGGATATATGCGGCTACGGTTGGATGGTAGCCTCCCGCATCCGTGTCCGCGAACTGGTCCTCCCTGTCCACAGACGGATGCGGGAGAAAATTTGCGGGTTGGCGTTGAAGATCTTATGGACCGGCCCCTAGATTGGACATTGTACCTTTTCATGTCTGGTGATACTGATATGAGAACTTCAATCGTGTTCACATACATTTTGAAAAATATTTACGTAAACCGGATGATTTTCGTTTAAACCAGACCAAAGTTATTACATTTAAACATATTTTAACTAAACAAAAGCGAACAACACTTATTTTCATCAAAAGGATTGGATCTAGTTTAAAAGTTCATCAGAAGTACAGAGCATCTCAATCATTGTAAAAATTACATCTAGATTCCGAGACCACCCAATGACCACTACTGCCGCCAACGCCTTGTTGTCGCCATTCCTGTACGAAGCCGGCCTAGTCTAAAATATTCATCGACCATGGAGGCATATGTGTTCCACGTTCTGTCTTCCCATATTCGGTAAGCTTACCGGTCGTGAGCCCCGGAAAGTGAAGCCGCAGGAAGGGAAGAATATGACGTGGGACACGAGACATCGCCGCTTTCGTTTACCACCTCCTACTCTTCATCGTTGGAGTCCGTATGTAGACATGTCACTGGCCGTGGACAGGCTAGCCTCGTTGTTGGTGCGGTCGGGCACGAAACGCGTGGGCGGCATGGCCGACGCAAAGCTGGCGACTTCCGAGTTCACCCGCGTGTCCACTTCATCCACCTCCGCAGCGATCTGTGTGAACAATGCATCGAGCCCCTCTGCCACGCGCACGAAGGAGGATCGTCAACACAATTGTGGTGTAAGAACCAGTGACGGTCAAGTAACAATACCCGCCATTGATACTTTTCTAAAATAGCTGTGGCGGGTGCCAGACAGAGCTCGCCACTTATTACAGGTCAGTTATAAGCTTTTTCCTAGTAGTGTGAAGCCACCTACAATCCAGAAGAAATGGTGCTCTCCCGACGCAAGTATGCTAATGACCTTCTTCATTGCAGACATATGGAGAATTGAAAGGAGGTTTCTACTCCCATGTCAGTAACTAACAAGTTGGCAGTATATCTTGGTACTCCGCTCACTGTAGATGATGCCTTCAACTATCGGAGTATGGTTCGAGGGTTGCAGTATCTCACGCTCACTCGTCCTGATATTTTGTTTGCTATAGACAAGTTGTGTCAATATCTATCCAAATCCACTAATATGCGGTGGGAGGCTGTCAAGCGCATACTAAGGTATATTAAGGGTACTGTGATGACTGGACTTAACATTCGCCTGTCAAGCTCCACACTTCTGATAGTCTTCATGAGTGCTGACTGGGTGGGATGTGCCAACGACATACGCTCCACGGGCGGTTTTCCGGTCTTCTTTGGGCCTAATTTGGTTTCATGGAGTGCTCGAAAACAACCAACAGTTTCAAGATCTAGTACCGAGGCAGAATACAAGGCTCTAGCAAATGGTGCAGCTGAAACTACTTAGGTGCAATCTTTGCTTAGGGAAGCGGGAGTATCCCTACCACGTCCGCCGGTTTTATGGTGTGATAATTTGGGCGCAACCTATTTAAGTGAAAACTCACTTTTTCATGTAAGAACAAAGCATATTGAGGTGGACTTCCACTTCGTTAGAGAGAAGATGGCACAAGAGCATTGGATGTTAGTTTTTTGTCTTCTAGTGATCAAGTGGCATATGCCTTACTAAACCTACTACGTAAGTCATGCTGGAGAAATTATGACACAATCTCAACCTTGTGTCCGGTTGAGATTGTGGGGCAGCGTTAACGTAAATATCTCCATAATTAGGAATATGATCATTAGCATATCATATCTGATTGATTCTTTGTGATCTCATCTTGCTGTATAGTACAACTTGTAATTCTGTCTATGAAGAGAAGGCAATGCCCACGAGGCAATTCACGGACAAACGGACCCATCAGCAGTCAGCAACACAACACAGAATGGTCAAACGGACCCATCCAAAGCACTCTCAATTAACATAGTTCTCACAGAACCAATAAACCACCAAGATAATCGTCTAATGATAAACAGGTAAGTTTCCTGATCAATGATTGCCTCGTTTGGAGAAAGGCCACATACCTTTCGGTCTGAGAGTTCAAGATCAACGTACCAGCAGCATGCAAGGCTAACATTTCTCACAGTGAATCCCATAAAAAAAAAGTTGAGTCAAATCAACCTTTTTCTTTGGCGGGCAAGTCAAATCAACCTTAGCAACACATAATAATTTGTTCAAACTTGAACCATCCAAATTACACTGATTAAAAGGAAGTTCTGGCAGAAGTAAGAAAACACTAAGATAACGTCTAATGATATAGATAAGCAGATAAGTTTCTTGTCGTACGTACGAGCCCGTCATTTGGATATAAGCCACACATAGTTTTCCACTCCCTGAGTTCAAGATCATTGCAGCAGCAGCATGCAAGACATGCTTAACATTTCTAGTGGCGGACGATGTAGACCATCATACTCAGCTGCTCCTCACTATCCATCAGCTTGAAGAGACAGATGTCCCCCTCCTGCAGGTGGTTGTCGCGGGCAAAAGACGGCCATCCATTGAGATAGGTCATATGATTGCTCGTGTCTCGCATGCGATACTTACATTGCAGCTTGGTAGGCCATGATCTGCTCTTCCCCTCCCGCTGAAGCACCAAATTGATTGGACTATTCTCTCCATGATGAAGGCCAGCAGCAAACTTCTGGACTAGATATGTGGCCGCGTACTGAGAGCCAAAGTGCTGTTTAGAACACAGGGCAAATGTTAGAATGACACAGGTGCAGAGGTACTTGAGAGATTTGTTTCTATTTAGCTTATCAGAGGACACTTATGCAATTGAGGAACTGACAGAGAGCAAGAGAAAATGTTTTCCCTGAACTTACTAGCTTCGCAGAACATCGGCTGCCACGCTGACACACACTGCTTTTGCCCATGATAGCAACATAAAAGGGCGGTTTGAACTTAATCTCCTCAACTTTCTCCAGACATTTCATATTCTGTGCTGGTGTTAGAGAAGCTCTGTCAGCCAGGATGAAGAGAGGCTCAGAAGCTCGCTCGGAATCCTCAGAGACTTCATGCTCTCCATGTTCCGAAGAGTACTCGTCACCTATAAGTTTTTTCACATAGATGAGACAGGTATAATGGGAACTGAAGTGTGGCACAAGCATCCTAACAGTGGCAACATTTTAGTACCATTGGTGGGTGGTTCCTCCTTCACACCGCCCATCTTGGCACTTGTAGTTCCGCGATTTGTGCCAATGAAGGTTCTTCCAGAAGGAGAATGATCACGGGTTGCAGTGTGAATTAGATGTACGGTCACTAGGAATCTTCTCTGCTTCACATTTGTCATTGGTTGAAAGAGGAAGATATCACCCTCCCTCACATCATTGTCACAAGCAAAGGGGCCCCAATTAAGGCTGCGCCGACCTGGATTACATATGCCGGATGGCCTGATATGCAATATGCATTTCCAAGCCTTGTTTTTCCTAGGCAACTGGAGAATGATATTTGTATCTTCACATGGAAAGTATTTGAGAGCATATTCCTTAGATATCCCCTAATTGAAAAGGGACAGAATGTAATTATGATACTGTCAAGCTTGTTATATCTGAGAGCTAAAGCACCAAGGAGTAAGAAGTTAACACAGTAACAAAGGCTAAATTCTTCCATACACATTCCTTCAACTGATAACGTTGATTTAGTTATGCATATGCATTTTGTTACAAACGTATCCTTCAGAAGTTTTTAGTTAAAACCAAAACACTAGCTAGCTTCCCTAAACTGTATGATAAAAGATGAAACTCATGGGCACTAGCACCCATGGTTTATTGATTTAGGAGAAGCATCCCTTGTGAGAAACGAGAAATTCGTCCCCGACGTGGCTCGAACCCTGGTTGCTGGAGACGCCACTGCGCTCCCTTGCCACTAGGCTACAGCCTAGTTCTCTAAACTGTATGATAAAAGAAAATGTACGTATCTACAGACAACGAGCAGTTCATTTTTATTTTTATATTGATGAATGCTGACAGCACAGCTTTTCACTTCATTAGGGGTTAAGGAATTACAAAGTGGACAGAAATTAAGAGGTGGGAGATAGAGAATGCGGATGGTGAAACAAACGTACCAGAGTACCACGCCGGTTTATATTGCTCTTCTTTATCTGTACAATAAACACTGGAATTTTAGGTTGAATTTCACTGACTAATTCATGTATTTTTGCCGTCTGTGCTACTGTAAGATCACATTTCCCTGATAAGAAATAGTCCTTCGAGGGCATCTGAAGATCATTCAACTGCACCGACTCATCTGCAGATGGATTCTCTTTTCAAGAGTAAGAGAACAAAGGGTAAGTGGGTAACTGATTTAATTTAAGAACAAATTTAAGATGATTTAAACAGGCACGTACCAACAACATCGCCATGCTGGTAGTGCCTGCGACGCATGCTTCCATCGAACACCTTCACGGTGAGCACGACGTGGCGGCGGTCGTCATAGCTTAAGACGAGGAAGTGCCCGAGCCGCAGATCATGTGCATGGGCAAACTGCTCCCAGCCGCGCCTCAGGTACATGTGGCGGTCGGCGTCGAACACTACTTCAACATCCCACAAGCGATGCCGGCAACCGGCCTCCCGTAGCCTCACTTCCTGGGGCTCACGGCCGTCGAGCACCGCAGCAAACTTGTCAGGAAGCCTCTGCAAAAAGGATTAAACAGCTGTTGGAAACAAAGTGTTGAACCAACCAAACAGACTAGTGACTGAAGATCAAAGCGTAGAAATGGAAACGAAGATGAAACAGGAAGTGAGAGATTGTGCGATCTGTACCAGTTTCTTCAAGAAATTAGGAAGTATGATCATGAAGAACTCAAAACATCCATAGTCTGACAGTTCTTCCATCCTAGCGAAACCGCTACCTAGCACGAATGCAGAATGTCCTTCCAAAGCTTCTCTCATGAAGGGAGCTCCATCGGACTAAAAGGCAAACAGACAGGCCAAGGCTAGTCATTTATGAAGTGAGTAACTCTTATAGTCTTACCTACTTGGTGATGTTTTTCAACATAACTTTTTGGATTTCACTACACAAATCCAATGTGAGACTTTTTTAGCATGGCCAACCGAACGTTTTTTACGGCAAATTATGTTGTCGCCAGGGTGGCAATTTCCTTTAGCAAGTAATTGGCAAATCTTGTAGCAATTTCCTCAGGACAACATAATTTGCCATAAAAAAGGTCTTTGCGTAGATATTACCGAACATTTTTTTAATAGACCCTTTTCATCACGTAGACCCCTCTTGTATTTTCAGTGACATTGGGAATACAAGAAGGGTTTACTCCCAGGGCATTGCGAATACAAGAGCGGTCCATGTGAACCGCTATAGACTTATTTTGTATATTATTCCAATGTCTTTGGGAATACCATGGAAATTCAGATTGTGCACAGGGACCCCTCTGTATTCCTAATTAGTTCTAACAGTACTAGACCTTACCAAAGGAAAAAATCTTTACAGGATGGAGATATCAGAAAGTTCCCGTGTATCATGCCTAGCTAATAGCTTAAAGGAAATATCTTGCCACTCCCCTACATACTACAGCATACGGTGGACCAGGAACTCATCTTCACTTGGCATTCCATGTTAACTAACCTGGTCAGCGCAGACATTTCAATTTTCAAGTAGTCAGCTTAAGAAGCCTCCTGAAAGAAATTCCAGAACCCGCCGCCAATAATCGGGAAACCAACATAGCAAAACCTGCAGCAATAATAAAAGGAAATAAAAACAGATCTAGGACAACTCGAACTGAACATATTGAGAAGGTAACCGGGAGTAGTAGGTTAAAGATGACGAGCAACCTAGTGGACAAGCATATGGCTGTGGACATGGTACTGCCAGAGGAAGAAGGGGAGAGGAGATAGAGGGACGGACATGGCTTACATATACAGGCGTCCAAAAGCATAACGGACGCCTTCTTGACTCTTCGCCTGAAAACCAAGCGACCACCACGCAGCAGCGCTGACTCTCCGCTTTCCAACATCGGACGACGACGGCCCGCGTCGCCTGGAACCCCAATCCCCAGTAGACGATCGAGGCTCACCTTTTCTTTCTCTCTTGATTGACTTGATGAGAAGACCGACGTTTTCTTTAGGGGTGGGAAGACCGACATCGATTAGAATCGTGTAAGAGTTGATCTAGCTGGGTGGGCCTTGTGCAGAACGATGACCCTCATTTCACTCCTCTGTCCAAGAGAAAAGCCTCCGGGACATCTGACCGACTACGATCAATCACGAGACTGGACGGCAATCTAACGGCCAGCACCATTCAGGACTCAAAATCGGACGGCCAGAAACAATGAAGACCAGCAAGGACTGGAATGTTACTCTGTTTTACTGTCCTAATAAAAAGGCAGGAATACGGGAGAGATCTACATGATGCTGACTTAAGAACATCTATAGCCATAGCCCTCAAACCGTCCCTATACGCCCGGGCAGTGACTGACCGGTAACGAAAATGTGGTCTAACCGGCCCCCTCAAGCACGTGCTACACTTCGGGCTGTCAGTCACACCTCAAACCCAACCCATATCTAGGGGCAAATATGGGAGACTCGGGCGTGCCCGGACGTGTCCGCCACGTTAGGTCCGACAAATGGAACCCATTCCAAATCTGCAAATTCACCCAGTCACCAAAATCTATAGCCCTCCTCCATTTCTCATGTCCGAGCCTTGACCGTCCTTCACCATTGTTCCCCGACCGCACCGCTGCCCGCGTCTAGCATCATGGATGTCATCGCCAAGTACCCCGTCATCCACCGCCTAGTGGAGCCCATAGTGGTCTGATTCAAGGCGGAGAACGTTGTCCAGAGGGGAAGTAGCGCAAGCGGGAGGCTCCAAATAAGGAGGTGGTCGACATCGACATGGACTGTGTCCGGTCCGATGCGGTCGATCGCACCGTCCGTATCCGCCCTGCTGCCGAGAAGATGACATCCGCTCCGCTCGTGACAGATTTTGTTTCGTCGTCCAAATGGCCGAGGATTCCGGAAGGCTCGACGCAACATTATATGCTAGACATTTTTATGACCCGTGAATAGCTGGCACATGGTCTGCCGCCCATGTCATGTTCGACGAAATGGCAGAGCAGGGCACGATAGAATTTTTGCCCTATTTGTATTGATTTGTATGTTGGTTCATATTCCATTGGATCAATTTCAGGATGCATATGCCATTCAATCAATTTAGTGCATATGCCATTGAATCTTTTTGTTGCATATGTTAATAGTTTATTTGTAGTCATAGGAGGCTATCATGACAGACATGATCAATGGCAGTCAAAAGCCTATGTATTATGACTTGGGGATACCAACTCTCCTATTTATGATGTTGGGAAAACATCGGCCACTCTTAACACAAAAAAAGAAGTTACCAAGGCAAGCGGTCAGGCATTCACAAGCTATGAGGATGTTTTGCTGTGTCAAGCTTGGTTTGACACAAAAACAGACCCTATATGTCGAACTAAGAAAAAGGGCAACAAGTATGGGGAAACGATCAACAAGCATTACCATGAACACAAGGAATGTGTGAAGTCGAGCCCTATCCATACCACCTGCAGTGAGGCCTCCCTCCAACATAGATGGTGCATCCTCCAAGAGAGCGTTAACAAGTTCTGCAGCCACTATTCTTACGTGGTTAGAAGGAACCAAATTGGCATTCGAGTCAATAATCCCGCCAGTTGATTTGCCTCGTTTTGTCATAATTAGCATTGCCAGCTTTATTTGTTGCATTGTGATGAGTGATTCTTGTTTACTAGATGAGGGTGGCGGCCACTTTTTTACCGACAAACAGAGGGGAGCCCATTAGCTATGTGTCATTATTGGTTGAAATTGAACAGGGAAGCAAAGTGGTAACTACTCGTCAATGACCTCAATAACAAGAACAAGAAGTTGAAGAAAAACGAGGGCACAACAATCCATTGGATTGGATGAAGAAGATTGGGAAGATTGAGGGGAGGAGGGACAACCACCATGCCAAAGAGAAACGGCCAAGTGATGGGAAACAAGTGGGAGAAAGGCAAGGTCGCGGCGTCGCGAGTGATGCCTCTGCTAGCAAAATGACCGCCACATGGATGGAAATTCTTTCCACCAAGGAAGGAGAGGTTCAAGCTCTTCTTGGATGCGCAAAAGGAGAGGGTTGATTAGGATTGAGAGAGGGCGGACAACAAGATGCCTTCAGAAGGAGAAGATATATTTTAGGAAGAATGAGGTGTATGTCAATTGGGGTTCGAGAACGCAAAGACTTTTGGATCAACTGAGCTCGAGAAAAGAGATATTGCAGCTGGCTCAGGACATGGAGAATTGGAGGGTCATGTTGGCCGATGCTTCCCTCCTAGATCCGGATGGCAAGTGGCTTGAGCCAAAGAAGAAGGAGATTAACATGCGCAAAGTGAGCGCCGAATGATTCATTCTTGTATCGCCTATCTATGAAATGTCATATTTTCTTTTGGCATGTGATGAATTGTTGAATTATGGTTTATCTTGCTTTGTTGAATTGGTAATGAATTTGTGCTATATGATGGACATGCATGGATTTTAAGATTTGTATATACTAGGAGTGTGGTTGTCCTGGAGGACAAATGAGAAGCCGTCCAAACGATGTCTGGAGGCACGCCTGTGGATCAGTGGATGTTTAGGTGGCGGATTTTCTTAGTCTGACTATAGATGCTCTAACTCTAGTAGATCCGCCCAAAAGCACACAATATTTTAGAACTACCATTTTAAAAGCTTAATATCTAAACTAACCACTGTAGCAGACTCGTAAAAGACACACAGCCTTCAAAACATTTGGAATGCCCTTCAGAAACAACCCTTCAGCTTTAACTTTTATAAAGAATCTTCAGCCATTGTATATAGAGATTATACGCCATACTTTAAAATGTGTTGTGTATTTATATTAGTGTGACGAGATCACCCTGAATCGAGTTCTGTCACCAGGAAATCCACCTCCGACGCTCCGAATCGAGCTCCGTCGTGGTATCACCAAGAGAGGGATCTCACATCGAGAGAGGCAAGCTTGTGAATTGTGGTTGTGATAGCCTTGATGAGCCACTCAACAACCTTGTTGGCTTCATCGTAGAGAAGGACCAGTTCTGTCACCAGGAAATCCACCTCCGACGCTCCGAATCGAGCTCCGTCGTGGTATCACCGAGAGAGCGATCTCACATCGGGAGAGGCAAGCTTGTCAATTGTGGTTGTGATAGCCTTGATGAGCCACTCGACAACCTTGTTGGCTTCATCGTAGAGAAGGTGGTCCTGTAGGACATAGAACTAGATGGTAGTAGCAACGGATAGGCACAAATGCGATAGTCACGGATGCCCTTTTAGCATGTAGAGTTGGATGTGGCCAGCCTCCTTCCCACCAGCCTCTTGTGAGATACCGTAGATCCGCGGCGAGGGTACTGCTGTTGTGGCGACCACAGTACTGCCGAACCTCTTAGCCTCCTCGTGCCCCTCGTCCTGCTCCTCGGGGCGGACTTGCTTGCGCTCGACGGGTCGCAACTCTAGCAGCAAGTCACAAGATAGGGCCGGAGTAGCACGTCTCAGAATGCTCATGAGCCCTTTGAATGGGTCATGTTGCCAAGGACGCTGGGCATGCTAGAAGCCACATGGTTGCTTTTCCTCATCCTTGTCATGGGCGCTCATGCCGCCACCGTGCTCTGCAAAATCGAAGTGTGTAGTCTCAGCCATCGGCCAACTCAAGCAAACCATGGTCCTTGGAGTCTGAGGGTGGTGGTGGTGTTTGTCGCCTGCCGTGCCCCAGGCGGCTTACAGAGATGGCATGTAGTGGTGGCGCGCCCACTTCAGCTTGGAAGTCCACTCGCTTTGGTAGCCGCAATGAGTTTGTGGACCTGGGCACCACCGTCTCTTTCCTCATCCCGGAGGAGAGAGGGAGGTGGGTAGACTATAAACCCAGGAACAAATTTGTCTTATATGGCTGAAAAATATGAAGGATGTGTTCTGCCAAAAAGGCTTCCGCTCTGCTTTATCTATAAAGCAACACAACCATACCTATACATGGTGACAGCGAAAATCCTCTTACAAAGAAGATCAAACAAAACCAGGAATACATGAGAAACCACACCCAACTACAAAGCAACCTAGACTTCCCACAAGGACTAAGACCAGACACCAAGGGAAATCGCCGGATCTCGTTCTACCGTTCACACCAAGTTGTATCCGGAGAAGGGCCCTGCCATCCCACTCTAGATCGTGGAGTCCGAGCCTGCCTACGGACAACAAGGGCCGCGTGTGGAGCCAACGAGGACCCGCATACAACATAAGAGGGGGCAAGTGCGACCGCTCGTGCCAGACTTCAGGAAACTTCGTGTTTGGATCCAAAATGTCCACAAACAATGGCATGGTGCCCCCGAGGTAACCTGGGCTCCACGATGACGTCCTCAGGACGAATAGAAAAAAAGGCGAATAGAAAAAAAGGTGCCACCACCATCGAGACTGAGAGTACGGTCAAAGGTTTTCACCCGAACCGTTGGCTCGATGAGAAGAACCATAGCGGCTCCCCCCAAGAGGGACATGACACCCACAAGTATTGCTGGCGCTGGCGTGGGAGCACAAGGCTTTCACCTGGGGCCTCTCACCCATGCCACACAGGGGAACCCCGAGCACCTATCCACCCTGAGGGAAGACAAGTCGCCACCAAACAAGACCTACAGAGCACAATATGGGAACCTCCACTGCTAAGGCACCGCACAGCCACCATGCCTTGTGCCAAGGCGAGGCATCCCGCCAAGATGTCACACCCGTGGCACAGTAGACCAAACAAGGAGGAAGAGGATCACTGCCGATGCTGACGCAGGCCGGGCTTCGCCAGGCGACGCACCTTGGTGGCGGCGCGTGAAGGGTAGAAGGAAAGGGGCGGGGTGGAGGTGCCTAGGGTTTCTTCCGGTCTCGGGAGAGACGTGGTCTAAACAAAGCTGTAAGCACCAAAGGATGTTCTATAGTGTGTCTGACTTGGCAATCTTGCACTTGAGGCTTTGATTTTTTTTTTAATACAGCGCACTCTAAAGTCATTTTAAAAGCTCGAGTTTTAAGGACTTTGGTAGAGTTGCCCTTATCCTAGGCGGTTACCACCAATGCATTGGCTATTACCACGCTATCCTAGGTGGTGGATTTTTTTTAAACAACCGCCCTAATACATTATAAGTGTGTGACGTTGCATGTGTTTGGTTCAGGGAGAGCCTGCTTGCAACTAAAAATTGTGCCATACTTCTGAAGAGAAAGGGAACGAGAGAAAAAACAGGGAGAGAGGCCACATAGTAAAGAATGTAAGGTAAATAATGATTAAATCGTAAGCTAGCATGTCTTGTAATGACAACTGAAAAACTAGTACATGGCTGTGAACAGTAGTAAGTTAACAGTGTATATCAACAATCAGGTAATCTCTAATCTAACCACTGTTTCAAATAGCCCGCTATATCTCCGCTATAGCACGCTATAGCGTTTACAAAAGGTCTTGCGCTAAGAGACTTTGGTCCAAACAAATGAACAAATATTTTAAATAGCGCGCTATAGCTCCGCTATAGCACGCTATAGCATTTGAAAGAGGTCCGGCGCTAAGATGCTTAGCGCGCTATTTAAAACTTTGAATCTAACATCCACCGTCCTCCCCTCGAATAACCACCTTGTTCAGGAGGTCCGCCACCTTGAGATCTCCTTTGCAGCACAAGGAAATGGCCGGATTTGCCCCGAAGCCGTCACCATTATCCTCCATCCCCAACTTCGGCCGCCGTCGTTCGTTGTCGATTAAGTCGCCATCGCTGTTTCCCCAACGTCCCCGTCTCCGCCATCGAGCTCTACGTGAGTCGCCGCCTGTCCGGTTGCTGAAAAGAGGACCGCTAACCTGCTGGCTGGCTGCCAGTCAAAACGGCGGCTCGCGGCGTCCACCCTGAACTATGATGCCGTCAGATTTCTCCCTAAGAAGATGACAAGGCACAACACGGAGGCGGAGGCGGGACGACACGGGCAGCGGTGGCAAGGCCGGCAGCGAACCGAAGAAAAGGACGCCGTGGCGAGTAACCACATCACCGAACGAGGCGATTCAAAGGATTGGCTGTGCTGGTGCGGGGTGGTCGTCGGCGCCAGAAAGGGATGGGTTCGAGGGCTGGCGGCGGCGGGGATGGCCGCAACTTACTGAATGTCCACCTGAATCTGTATATTCTTGATACTACTTGATAGAAAGCTAAAAAACCCTCTTTTGGAAAGAACATCAAATTCGAATCACGCTGTCCTAATGATTTTGATGAATGCGTGAAAACAACAGCCATAATCCATATCTAAAAAGACATTCATGATCCAACCTCCAACTGATTAGTTGAGCAGGAGTAAGAAATCTCTGCTCGCATCGGATAAAAATAGCACAAGACTGACCTATTCTCCTGTCGTCGGCTGGACAGACTGGTCAACGGCTGCCTCTGTAGCGGAGTGCCGGCCGGCTGCGGACGCGGTGGAGGCAGACTGGGCGGAGTCCCCGGACTCGAGCTCAGAGACGACCTGGCGGCTGGCGCTGGCGGAGAAAACCCCAAAAATGTCTAGGCTGCGGTGGCTTACTAGATAAGGCAAAGTAAATAAGGTTGAGCTGGTAGTAGCTTCTAGCGTGCGCGCTCGCTCCACACATGCAGCCCAAAGTCACTTTGGGCGTGTTTGGTTGCCGTTTGCTACATTGACTGCATTGCATACCCTTCTTCACCCAATCTGACTAAGCAAATGCAGTCTCAAATGCATCATATGCATGTTGTTTGGTTGCCTGCATGCCCTCTTACCTGTATGGGCTGAACCACACTGTCTGGTGTTTGGTTGCCTGCATGTTAGGGCATCTCCAGCCGCGCCCCCAGGAAGGCCTCCCCAGGCGTTTTTTCGCGCCGGCGTCGAAAAAACGGCCCAGTCGCGCCCCCAGGAGCCCGATTTTCGCCGGCTTGGGCCGAAAACAGCGCCGCGGACCCAGCCCGAACCCGGCGCGCTGGGGGGCGCCCGGGGGCGCCGGGCGAACTGTTTTGGCGCGAAAAAGCCGCGGGCCCGCCGCGTCAGCGACACGGCTCTCTTCTCGGCCCTTCGTCATCCTCATCGCCTCGTTTCCCGCGGCGAATCAATGCCAAAGCTGCCGCGCACTGCCGCGCCAGTCAGCCTGCACCATTGATGCCTCACGGGCGGTGCAGTGAAGACCGGACGACGTGCGTCCCTCGCCCTCCCTCGCCCGCCACGCGTACACACGGTGGCACGCGCGCCTCGGCCTATATATGACGCGCCCCGGCGCACTCGGCGACTCACACTCTCCCGCCGCCGTCGTTCCTCCCTCTCCTCTCTTTCGCCGTCTCCAGTTCACACCCATGGCCGAGCGCTTCCCAGGCGACGGCGCGGCGGCGAACGGCTTCGGCCGACGCCATCTTCATGAAGACGAGGCTCGCCTCCTTTACGAGGCCGAGTACCCGGTCCCGCCGGACATGCAGGTGCCCGGGGCGTGGAGGATCAGCGCGGGCGGCGTGCCGGTGCCCCCGGTACCCACCGGCGCGGCGCGGCGTGCGGAGATCGCACGCATCCGCTCGAACCTGCCGCGTGCGGCGAGGGAGGGGCCACGGTACGTCCCCGACAGCCCGCTCTGGGAACCTTACTTCCGCCGCCGTCACGCCAGCAGCTCGAGGCCACCAACGGCATCGTGCCCTCCGGCAGGCTCAACGCCGCCGGCCGGCGTCGGTGATGGGGCGTGCCCGGGCGCACATTGGAGGCCGTCCTCGAGTACATCGACGGCGGCAACACGCCGCGCCTCGAGTACCCCGCTCCCCCTTCCTTCTCACGCCGCCGAGGAAGCTCCTGGACCCCGAGGCGCATGGAAACCGGGGGGTCCTCCTCCTCGTCCGGCGGCTTGCCCTGCCTCCGCCCCGTTAAGCCGGAGCCCCAGGACACGCCGGTCAGCGCGCGCACCCGCAGCTCCGGCGTTCGCATCGGCGCCAACGCCTCTCCACCCACCGGCCGCTTCGTCCTCGTCGAGCCCAAGCCGGAGCCCGGCCTCCCCGAGGAGTACGAGGAGATAGCCCGGCGCGGCTTCTCCGACGAGGACGCCATGCGGTGGGCGCGGGACGACTACCTCCGCGACGAGATGGTCCGGCAGCGCCGGGCCCTGGAGGAGATCGCCGCCCGCAAGCGTGGGCGCGAGGACGAGCACGACGTCGTGGTCCTCGACAGCGACGACGACGACGACGACGCCGCCCCCGTACCGTCCAACCCGCCGCGCCAACAGGGGGAGGGATGCAGCAAGGACGGCGGAGGCGGAGGCGGGAGCGGTGACGACGACAACGATGACGACGACGGCGGTGACTACACGTGGTTCTATAGCCTCCTCGGCATGTAGAACCGCGTGGGCGGGCGGCGGGGGTAGCCCGCGGTATTTTTTTTTCTTTTTTTGTAAAATATGTTTAAGTTTGAATGAACTCGCCGATGTTTGCGTTAAATTTGAGTCGTTTTTGCGCCGTATTTGACTTTTTTGACTAATCGTGGGCGCCGCGACTGGGGGGCATCACGCCCCCAGTGTGCGGTTTAGCGCCGGTGCGCCCCCAGGGGGCGATTTTTTGCTCCTCCTGGGGGGCCAACGGCTGGAGATGCCCTTAGTCCACAAACCCAAGGCATGGTGTTTGGTTGTATGCAAGGCCTGATGTGTGGTAACCTCTTTGACTAGTTGGTGAGGTTACCACCACACTTCGGCAGCACACATCATAAGCACAACAGAGTATAAACAGAGCATCAACTAAATAATTCAGATATAAGCAGTACGACCGTTCATAACAGTTCTACGCATAAACCATAGCAGACTCTATAGTACTTATGGAGGCCCCGGCCCTACTCCTTGGCGGCGAAAGCTTCGTCGTGCTTCCCACACTTGTTGACGACCTCAATGCCATCATCGTCAAAGATGTTGACCTTGAGGGTGTCGGGAGTGAGGAGCTTGAACGTCACCATGTAGCCGATCTTGATCTGATGAACTGCTGCGTAGGTGGTCCAACCCTGATCCTGGGTCACCCTGTCGTTCATCAACTTGACTGTCACTTTCCAGGAGCAGTCGGTGTTGTTCCTGAGCTTGAACTCCGTCGGCACCGCGACGAAGTGCTTGGTGAAGTCCAGGGGCATGGGGATGCACTCAAGTTTCGGTGCAAGGATGACCTTGCAGAAGTGAGTTGGGTCATCCTCTTGATGGTAGTGGTCGTAGTTGCGACGCTTGTTGCTGGGGGGAGCCTCCATGCCCTCGTCGTCGCCACCCTCAGGCGTCTTCGGGTCTTCCTCGGCGGTGGGCGACAGCTCAACCTCGTCAGGCATTGGGTGAAGGGGCTGCTTGCCCTTGCTGTCAACGGCCGGGAGCACCTCCGTGCCCATCTCATTGCTAGCCTCGATCTGCACACAAGTCATGGAGTCAGGCATTGCATAGAGTTCATGGCTAATTCAAGAGCTTGTAGTTAAAACGGCATGACTGTCACTCTTCTCCTCCACTCCACCCCCCCTATATTTACTCACCCTGCCCACCACTATTTACCCACCCCCTCTCTTCTCACACTGCCAACGTTCCTCCTCCCCATCGTCATGAGCTCTAGCTCCAGCTCCAACGGCAACCCCTTCCCTTGGGGTATTGGCTGGAGGGCCTTATTCCTCGGGTGGACGGCTGGTGACCGGACCAAGTTTGAGAACACCATGGAGGTGTGCTCGAACTTTGCAGAACGGATCCAATGTCGTGCTCATGAAGGCCACTCAAGATGAGCTGAAGACGCTGATTCCTGACCCAGCGAAGGGCGCGATGGCAGTTGACATCCTTCGCTGGGCCATGAATCAGGCCATCTCCGACGACCCTAAACAGAGGAAGAAGTGGCGCAAGTACAAGACCTACTTTGCTCCTAATGACCGCCGTGCCGCAGTATACTGGGAGACGGGTATCGCGCCGCCGGCGGTCATTGGCGGGGAGCCTAAGGAGGAGGAAGAAAAGGCGGTGCACATGCCAGGTAGGGCGCCGGAGCCATTCCTCCTACCTGGCAGAATGACCTCGACTCCGCGGAGGACGACGAGGGCGACCCACCGGCCCGCACGGCGATGAAGAAGAAGATGAAGGCCAACGGCTCGACCAGCCGCTCCGCATGCCGGTGACGGCCGCCGCGGTCAGCCGGTGTCTGTTCTGTAACCCCTTTCCCCCTATTCCCCTATCCCCCAATCCCTAAATCTACCGATCTTGCATGTATGAACTGCTATGAACTAGTATGATTTACCCCTATTCTTAGCTTCCTCTATTCCCCATTCCCGTCCGCCGTGGATCGAATTTAGCGTTCATGTGGAAGAGAGAGAAGTGCTTACCGCCATTGGGGAGTCCGGTGGTCTTCTTCCTCTGCTCCGATCTGCCGCCACCGGTGATGGAGTCTGGTGGTTTCTTCCTCTGCTCCGATCCACCGCCGCCGATGAGAGTGGGGAGAGTGGGGAAGAGTGGGGAGAGGGAGCGGTGAGGGGCGGTGAGGCTAATAACCGCTGGTGCTTCGGGAAGCAACGCGGCTTCTCGAGCGTGGCCGCGCGCATGCAGCCGCGCCCGCCCACGTGCACCGCTCGGGCCTGACCCTGGAGAAACTGCCGATTCATGCGTTTCCAGTGAGCCAGGCCCCGAGGTGCTTTAAGAAGCATGTGATGAAGGCCCAATAGTGTATGCAGGCTACCAAACAGGCCGAATCCTTTCCGCGCGGGCCTGGTTGGACCTCACACAGGCAACCAAACACGCCCTTTGTGAGTCCTATATAATAAGTCGCGTGCACCAGGAAACTTTAAATTTTACTTTTGATGTTTCAACAAATTCTAAGAAAAAAAATTACATATACATCCAACAAAACTTCATGATGATATACTTTATAAAAACAAAATAAAGTCATGTATTTTTAGCACACGATAATGCTCACATATAAAATTAATTCATGTCATGTTTGCAAAAATACCAGATCTATGACAAAGATTCGCTGGAAGTAAAAAGCATCCCAAACATAATACAAATTATATCGAGATCCATGGACAGCCAAACGATGAATGCTGCCGCTAGAACGAGCCACCGACGCACCACTGTTGCCACACTCCCATACTAGAGCCGGCCTGACCTTATCGATGACAGCTGGGAAATCTTCATCCACTAGTAGAAAACAGGGCATACGTTCGGGTCAGATAAGCCCATTAGTCCCTGTTCAGTCACGAACCGGGATCCATGGGCCCATTGGTCCCATTTCGTGAGGCCAGGGGGCATGCCGGGCCTCGTGGGGCATTGTTCCCGGTTCGTCTCGCCCCATTTGTCCCGGTTGGCGGGACGAACTGGGACTAATGGGCCTCGCTCCTGGCCCACCACCATTGGCCTCGGTTAGTGGCCTGAGCCGGGACCAAAGGGTTGTCTTTAGTACCGGTTCAAGCCACGAACCGAGACCAATGAACCAGCTAGGGGAGAGGGCTTTTGTGTGTAAAACATTAAAAGCAAAATAGAATTTTCATAAAATAAATAAAAAAGCAAAAAAAGTAGAAACAAAATAAAATAAATAATTAAAAACAGAAAAACTTTAATAAATAAGTAGAAACAGAAAAAACATTAATAAACTTTTATAAAACCTCTAGTATTATTGAAACTAAAATTATATTAAATTTATGCAACTAAAATTATCAAAGTATTTTCTGTTCAAAACATTAAAAGAAAAAAGAATTTTCATAAAGAAATTTTTTGTTAGAAACTATAATAGCAAAAAATAATTATTATAAAGAATTTTTTCTTAGAAACTAAAATAACAAATATGTTTTTGAATATAATGGTAAAACACAGTAATATTAAATAGCAGAAAAAAGAATGACTCAAAAATCTATTTTTATAGTAAATCTATTCAAAAACTAGTGATTCACACAAATTTCCAAAAATTCAAATTCAAACTATTCAAATTAGTGTTAAAATTCGTATTAAGTTTGTTCGATGAATGTTTCATGGGAGAGAGGTAGTAAAAACTCATCAGACATGAGGGGGGAGGGAGTCCCCCTCCGGTTCCCAACTCTCTCGGGAAATCGACATATCTTCAACATGGGGGGGGGGTCGATACCCCCTCCTCGATAACTTCGACATGAGGGGGGGTCGATATACCCCCTCCCCGATAACATTTTTTTTTCATGTATGTATGTCGTCGTTGTCGATATACCCCCTCCTTTACCAAGTTAAAAGAGCGTTGTCGTCGAGGCCACCCCGAACCCTTTAAGCGTTGCCGAGGCCATCCCAAACCCCTAGAGAAGCGTTGAGGCCATTAATTAGTATATTTCCTTGTTGTGAATAGCTATAGCTAGGTCTACGTTTGCCACTAATATATCCTTCTGTCATGTTTGTATAATAATCGCCATGTTGTAATATTTGCAGAAACTATAGAGCACGACCGAGACGAGGAAGCAGAATGTGTGTTGGGGGACATAATCGCAGCCGGAGGTGATGCCATGTCGTATCTCAACGAAACCCATGGTCTGGAAGGAGAGGGTGAAGAAGAAGACTACGGTTATCGAACAACGGAGGAGACTGTGACCGGTGATCGAATGCCGGTGCTAGAAGGAGATCCTGATGACGGCTCCGATGACCGAACAGAGTCCGGCCAGGTATATATATTAATTAAGCCTGTGCTGACTAGCTAATTGATGTATTCATTGTTTTGGGGTCTACACATATTAACTCTCATCTTTCTTCTTTTTTCTAGCCCTCCGGATCGAGCACAACTTCGGTAAAGAGACGAGGCCCGAAGAAAAAGTTGCGCTCGGATGAAAGGTTCACAATCACAACAATCTCACGCGATGGCCAACCGATTGAACCCCCTCTGGACCAAGGACACATTTACTGCTCAGTGTGGGGTTCTTGTTAGGGACATGATCCCGACCAGCATCGAGCTATGGAATCAGCCTAAGGATGAAGAGCTTCAAGTTTATTTTGTCAAAGATAGACAGAAACAGGATCTTTGGAAAGCGCTGAAGGTAAATTTCACCCTAGCGGAAGAGGAGGATCCGGAGAATCCAGTTATAGAGCCATTAATCAAGTCCTTTGTTCTCAAGAAGATGGCAGATCTATTCAGGAAGTGGAAGAATGACCTGAAAGCAAAGTTTGTCGATAAAGAAAAGACACCAGAATTCATTGGCCCGTACGAGAAGCTCAGAGATCAATGGGACGCATTTGCAGCCAATAAGACATCGAAGAGGAGTAAGAAGATGTCAGCGATAAACAAGATAAATGATGCGAAGAAAGAGCATCACCATCACACGGTGTCAGGTGGCTACCTCAAAGCCCGGCCATTGTGGGCCAAGGCTGAGAACAACCTGCTTGATAAAGGGGTCGAACCAGTGACATTGAACTGGCCAGACCATTGCCGGACTTTGTTCTTCGGGGTTGGCGGAACCTTGGACCCTGTAACAGGGAAGTGCGTTTGGACGCGCGAGCAACTGCGAATACCTTTCACGAAGCTTCAACACTATATCTCTGCAGCGCAGGAAGGGACATTCGTTCCAGACAGAGAGAAGGACGAGCTCACAATGGCCCTCCGGAATCCTGAGCACACTGGACGGACACGAGGCATGCTAGGTTCCATTCCGTGGAAGGCTGGGTTTCCGGAGGCAGGCGGTTACAAATGCCAAGAGAGGAGGAGGAAAGTGGAGCAGAGCGAACTGCGGGAGCTGCACGCAAGGGTACGGAAGCTAGAGGAATGAGATGCAGTTCAAAGCAAGCGACCTGCCAAACCTACCCCCGAAGCTACCTCGCCATCTCAGCGGAGAAGCAGTGTGGCTTCCACCAAGCTGCTTCAGTTGGAGCCTGTCTTCACGGCTCCTACTAGCTACCCCGTGGATGCTATCACGCAGTCTCAACATTGCCACCTTATGACGCTATGGCATAACTATAAAGTCAATGTGGTTGTCGTCTCTGTTCGACCTCCTAAACCCAGCGCAACTTTTCACTGCCGTCCAATTCCAGAAGGATATGCTAGGGTGACGGTGGACGAAATAAGGGAGGGATTTGAGGAGCTCATGCTTGACCACCCTACCGGTGAAGGGGAGACTTGGCTGGGTTCTGCTCTCAAGACTCCCTGCCTATGGCGGAAGGAGCTCATCAACCTTCCGAACTGGATGCCTCCGCCTCCTCCTCCTCCTCCGGCGAGTCAGGGCACTCCGCCTCCTCCTCAGGTGAGTGATCAGGGCACTATGCCTCCTTCTCTGGCACGTGGTGGCACTCCGCCTCCTTCCCCAGCGCGTGGTGGCACTCTGCCTTCTTCTTCGCCTGCACCGGCGTGCCCGACCAGCCAGCCTCCTCCTTCTCTGCCTCATCGGCAAGGGAGGAAGAGACCCACCACCACTCCGGCTGATCCGGCGCATCGTAGTCCTTCTCCTCCGCCTCATAAGCAACGGACGAAGACAACCACAGCCGCTCGGCCTGCTCCGGCGTCTAGCAGTGCAGCCAGAGGCGGGAGGCAATACAAATTCGGTCCATCTCTCAAGACTCCAGAGAAGTTACCATACGAGATGACCGCACAGAAAAACAAGGAGATCTGTCAAGCCCAAGTGAAGGACTATTTCAAAACACAAAGAGCTAAGAGACGTCCACCTCCGGAGGAGAAGATAGATCTGGTGAAAGCGAAGCACACTTTGGATGCCCTACAGCGACCACCACCGTCTCCACCGCAAACCAACTATGAGTGCATTACTGAAAAGACACATAAGGAAGCGAAGCGGTCGGGAAGTACTTGCAGTGACAAAAGGTTACAATAACGAAGAACTGGGAAAAAAATTCCCCAGCTCAGCGAACAAGCGAACCAATCGTGCCCCCTGCTCAAGGTGTCTAGCGATATCGGTACCAATCCTGGAGATTACAATGATGCACATTTTGATATAATGTAGGTGGACAAATTCAAATAGGAGTACGAGAAGCATCTCGTCAAAGATGGAACTACTCTAACAACGATGATGCAAAGATTCCATGATTGGCACATGGAAACCTGCAGAAAGCAGTCAGCTGGGGAGAAAATCGATACTTTGACGCTAAAAGTTAAAGAGGATCAGCACGGCCTCGTTGGAATTGAGGGGTTGTCTGTTCCATTTGAGGAGTTCTTCCAGTTTTTCAATCTAAAGGCTTTCGATAAATTAATGGTCACTTGCTACTGTCTGTAAGTACAACTTTTGTCATTAAGTCTCTATATATAGCTCAGCACTTTCATTGCATGTATATATAATTAACCTCACTATATTATGCAGATTGAAGATCGTCGAATGCAGAAAAGCTGAAATGTATGATATTAGGTTCGTTAACATAAATCTCATATATGAATTTACGGTTACATTTCATGCCAAAGAAACCGAGGACAACTTGCTATGATCGTTGGTAATAAATCAAAACAAAGATACAATACTCTTTCCTTACAACTTCAAGTGAGTGTTACTGTATTGTGCATATTGGGTTTCCCTTAATTATTACTCGAGGTTATAGTAATTAATGTAAATGATGAGTTATGCATGCGTGCGCAGGTTCCACTATATTCTCCTAGAGATCGAGCTTGAGCAGGGACTAGTAAACATCTTAGACTCGAGACGAAAAGATACCGAGGACTATGCGGACATGTCTAAGATGCTCGAGAAGTAAGTTGAATCAATCATTATCGCACCATATCAGCAACTTTGTTCATTTCACGATATGAAGTAATTGTTTTCTTTGTCTTGCAGGGTTTGAAAAGTATTCACCGCACAAGTTACTTCATTGCGGCGGAATCTGCGATGGAAATACCCGAAAGTAAGTACTACTAGCTAGCTAGTTCCGCGCATCTCCCGTTGATTCTAGATACTTTCATCAATGCCATTTATAATGCTTCAATGCCATTTATAATGCTTCATTATCAGTTTGATTGACCTCTATTTCTCGTAAAGTGCTTGTGGCAGGAATCCGGGAATAATTACTGTGGATACTACGTCTGTGAGTTCATCTACAATGCGACCACCAAGAATAGGTGGGGCTACTCTAAAAGACAATATGTAGTGCATAAGCAAAAATATTCACAAGTTTATTTTATTACCATCATTTCTGTTGTGTTTCATTCATATATATGTATTGACCCCCTTATTCAAATTAGATATGGGAGATGCAGAACGAAATCCTACCAGAAGATCGCATGCGAGCAATTCAAGAGGAATTGGCTGGATTTTTTCTTGACCACGTCATCAATAAAGCCGGAGAATACCACC
>NC_041385.1:800944869-800945475 GCF_002162155.2 Triticum dicoccoides
ACTACCGGGTGTAGTTACTCCCACTTTTGTGTCATACGTTCTATGTAGTATCTATCATATCGGAGAGTATGTATGCGTAGTATGTAGTATATAACATTGTTTAGGTAGTATATATAATACTTTTTTGGTAGTATGTATCATATTTTGCGCATACTTTATTTCACGTACAAATATGTACGTATTTCACAAATACAATAAAATTATGAGCTCCCTTGCCATTTTTTCATATAAATCACCTGGGAGTATCTTAGATATAATATATGAACATACTAAAAATAATAAAGTAGAGTATATACTACCACATGATAGTATATGAAAAATGGGTGTAGCTACACCCGGTAGTAGGATGCATTTTCCCTATATATATATATATATATATATATATACATATATATATAGCTAGTAGCGTCTGTAAAATATACGAAAACTGGTTGTTCGACCAATCTCTCGGAGAAGGAGAGGTCGATCACTTCTGTATATGTTCATGACGATTTTATGTACTTAATAGTTTCCTTAATTTGCTTACTAGCTAGCTAGTGTGTCGAGTCCTCTCTATACGTAGCGTCGACCAAGCACGGAGATAAGAGAGGACACTTCTCTCTATTA
>NC_041385.1:800945649-800949368 GCF_002162155.2 Triticum dicoccoides
CCAGCCCCTGAAATGCTGACGCGTGGAAGCCTTTTGGTCCCGGTTGGTGGCACCAACCGGGACAAAAGGCCCCCTGCCTAGGCAAGCGGAAGCGGCCACGTGGAGCCCCCATCTGTCTCGGTTCCTGGGTGAACCGGGACTAAAGGGACAGAGCTTTAGTGACGACCCTTTAGGCCCGGTTCGGGAACCGGGACAAATGGTCCTCACGAACCGGTTCGAATGGCCCTTTTTCTACTAGATCCACGTGCCCCTAAGGACCAGCGTCTAGGAGCCGCAATGGTCGCCATTGAATCCTTAAATCGATCTAAAGAACCTGACATCAAATCTTGGCAATGACGAGAAACCCTAACCTCGCCACTCCGAAGAGCTGGCAGGAATCTACGCCGAAGCTCCATCTAATCTGTTCCGATGAATAAACTTGAGAAGGACCGGAGCCAGGAAGACTGACTCGAAGAAGAAATGCGACATCCGTCCGAGCGCCGCAATTGCGAGAACAAAAACCCTACCTATCTTAGCCGAGGCGGCAGGAATACTCTCCCCGCCACCGACCGCGGCAAGCAGAGGGGAGGCGAATACGCGGGCTCGCCAGCAGAGATCGAAGGAAAGAAGTATTTCCCTAGTTGCCTTGCGAGAGCGGAAAGAATCCACATATTAAATCACTTCACGTCATGTCAATGGGATCATATGCATGCATGCATACCCCTTCGCCTCTTGCAGTGATTCCACACGCGATTAGGGTTTTTTGACCTTCCACCGGGCCCTCCGCCGGTCCGCCTAGTCTCGTGTTGCCTTAGGGCCATGGATGCCCCGTGGACCCCGACCCTTGATGGCGAGAGGGTTGCTGATCGTTTTTTAGGCATATTTTTTACGCCGATTAGGGTTTTATCATGGTCTTGAAGGCGTGGCAGCGATGACTCTCTGAAGATGAAATAAGGTCCTCCCCGCTTAGGTCCTGTTTCGATGATGCATCTAGCTTCATCAGAGAACGTGTGGAGTTGTGTCTTCGATGAATCATGGGATTCGGTAGTTATTGATCTTTGATGGATCTCCATGGATCCGGTCTTCGTTCGTCTACCTACATGTTGAATCCTCTCGATCTACGCGTCTCTTCATAGGTGGAGGTTGTTGTTCTGGTGCGCTGGTCCAATGGACACTTAACACGACGACTTCCCGAGTATCTATTACAACAAGTTTTTCCCGACTCCATTGATGGAGGGGTGATGATGACAATGCGTCTTAGCTCGCTCAGTGCTTGTAGTCGTCGCTAGATGGTCTATGAAAATGGATGTATTTTTTGTTATTTCTACTGTTACTTGTAATGCGATGACATGTGATGAATAGATCGTAAATCTGCTCGCAAAAAATGCCTTGGAAAACTTCTTAGGACCTTGCAAAGCTTCCAGGTCCAAGACATCGGTAAACTTCGGCTGAGGAGGGAACAAGTAAGTAATTTTTTGTGTTATGTGCTGCATGCTAAATATCGTAAAGTCGTAAAGTAAGGATTATCTACAGAGTGATAAATATGGTAAAGTGGTAATTAAGATTTACGAAGTGGCATCTTACTAGTTGCGGGCACACTCTAGCTCCCGTCGCTGATACTTGGGCCATCTGGCATGGTCAAAATGGTGCATTGTGATTGACCGAGGAGACCCTCCCACAGATCGACATCCTGTCCGTCCATTTTTTTTTCCTGGTTTTCTCATCCATCTGCCCACCTAACGCTTCTATCTCTATATCGTGAGCCCCTCAATATCTCCCAAACTCTCACTCAACCCCTCGAGTTGCGGAGGTGGAATGTAGGTGTGAGCGAAAGATGGGCGCCGGTCTGTGCGGGCGATGATGCTTCCATGGCGGATCTAGTGCACGGCGGCGGTTCCAGCGAATCTGGCGTGTGCAAGGATCTAGCAGGCGCGTCAGCAAATCTAACGGGCATGCCAGCGGATCCATCAGGCTCACGACGGTCCAGCGGGCGCGTTAGCACATCCAGCAGGCGTGCGCGTGCGCCACGGCGGATCTAGCGTGCGTGTGGTAGCATATCTAGTGCGTGAGGTGGCAGTGCCAGCCTACATGTTGTGTGCGTGAGTGCCAGCTTCTCGCGCAGGGATAGGACCGCGCCATGCAGTGACGCTGTTGCTCCGCCGGGAGGTGCACCCCCTTTTTTTTATAAAGTCATACCAGTGTCGTGCGGAAAAAAGAGGACCACCACAAATATGCTCCCCTTTCAGTGGCAGGCGTATATTGATGCCTACCATTGGTAGTGTGGGGGCGTCAACGGCGGACTCTATGTGAAACCCACCATTGATGGACCTTTACCGGTGGCTGGAGGGAAGCCCTCCATTGATTACCTATTAGCAATGGCGGGAGGTCAGTAGAGGGCCCTCCTGACAGCCACGCCCGCTGCTACTAGGACATTCTATAGTAGTGAAAAGCCTGCATAATAGCTACATGTCAGTCGGCTAAATTTCGAATTCGGGTCAGTCGATTTTGGTTGAAGGAAGAAACAGCCGAATGGGAGGAAGAAGCTCGCCTGAGGGAAGGAAGAAGCATGCTGATAGGCTACCCAATCATCTATCTTAGGTTTGTGGTGTGAGAGGCAACATGACGGTGGTGGGGGCGGCATCACGACGGTGGTGGTGGTTCGTCGGAGAAAAAAGCCGGTCATCCCCGGGACTAGAGGTATGGCCAGGGGCGGTGGCAGCATGGTGGTAGGCTACCCAATCATCTATCTTAGGTTTGTGGTGTGGGAGGCAACACGACGGTGGTGGGGGCGGCAGCACGATGGTGGTGGTGGTTCGTCGGAGAAAAAAGCCGGTCATCCCCGGGACTAGAGGGATGGCCAGGGGCGGCGGCAACACGGTGGTAGGAGGAGGTTCAGGGGAAGGTAGGGCGGCGAGGCGGTCGCGGGAGTGCCGTCGGCCATGGGCTGCGGGGGCCAGTGGCTCGGGAACAGATCGAGGTTGAACATAAACAGTGCATCCTGAAGATTAAAGATGAAGTTGTGGACGATTGGATCAAAATCCAACGGTTGAGATAGAAAGTTGAAAACCGTATTTCTTTATGCGTGTTTCCATCCAAACCCGACGCAAGAAACACACATACAAAGTGCAACGGAAAAACACCAGTGGCAACAGACTGGGAATGCGAACGTGAAGACGGAAAAAAACAGAAGTAGGGTGAACCGTCTATATTCAACGAGAACAACAAAGCAATGAGAAATACAGTACATAATGGTCGAGGATAAACAACCAAGATCATCGAACTAACCAGATTTTGCGGGGACCAACACACAAACTACAATTCAGGGTGCCGGCGATACCTTTATGCCGACGCTGCACTAGCAACAACACCGAATCCTGCGAATCAACCTGTGGCTGGATGGTTAAAGGGACTGTCTCACATTTATTCTTGGATTTATTTCAGGATTTCCGGCCATGCGCATTTAGTGGGAGGAGACGTTTCCATCGACGACGAGGTGTCTACAGTGACTTCGTAAATTTGAAGATGATATGCCGACTCAGTCTTTCGGAGGTGCTCATAGGGATAGGGTGTGCGTGTGTGCGTTCATGGGGTGAGTGTATGCGCGTGTATATGAGCGTTTGTATCTGTACTATGTTAAAAAAACACTCGATCCTTTCGGCGTGACAAAGCAAATAAACTGTTAAAGAAACAAGGATTAGCGGCAAAACACACGAAAACGCCCGAAATAGCTTGCGTAAAAG
>NC_041385.1:800949636-800963062 GCF_002162155.2 Triticum dicoccoides
ACAGAGCATGCCTCACATATGGCACGACAACGACAACCTACGCCCGAACCTTCCCCGACGAAACTGGAAACCACGATCGGCCACCCCCGTCTTCCTGCTGCCTCGCCAATCCTGAACACGTGATCATGGCTTAGCCGCCAATAATGGACATTATGCTACGAGCGTGCGTTGTATCCAGCCAACGGCATAAAGAAACAAACTTACACGAAAACGCAACCGCCCTAAGGAAAAGCCCGAAAGCCACGGAACACCTCAACTCACGTCGTAACAGCCGGATCCGCTTGGCAGCGTGTAGGCCCCATGCCGGGCCGTGAACAGGTTTGCCATACGGCTCGGGCTGTTGGGCTAATAGCACGCGGCGCCCCCATACACACCTTTGCGGGGCCAACAAAATAAACAGGCTGACCTCACGGGCGAGCTGGCACCGCGATCACGGGGCCTGGCCCGAGGCCAACGGTCCAGTCTGGTTAGCCCCACGCGCAAGCTTGCACTGCGAACGTGGCGTGGGACCAGGCGGCACAAGCAAACCAGCCTGGCACGGGACCAGTTTTGCTGACAAGCTGGTCCCACGCGGGACATGGTGCTGGCGTGAGTGAACCAGAGGCTGACATAAGACTCCCAGTGCGCGAGCCAGCGTAAGCCAGCGTCACGCATGCCCTGCCTATTATGATAGAAGAGGTAATAGCACCAGGAGTCCCACAACTTGTCCTGGATGTGACGATTTAGTCCCAATCTTGTAAAAGGCAACTATTGAGTCCCACAACTTGCATTCAATGTGCAAATCTGGTCCCAGCCAATCGTAGCATGACAAGTGGCGCCTAGTCAGCACAGCCGGTCAGCGCCGCACTTTTTGCAATTACCCCCCTCGCCTTAGCACAAAATAACCCGCACTGCACCTTACAAAGCACGCTGTCGACTGCCGACCGTCCGTCAGACAGCGCAGGGGCCAGGGCCCGTCTTCTGCCGCCCCTCCTCGTCTAGAGCCAGGCTGTGGACGAAGGTCGGCAGGCAGCAGCGGCCTGCGTACCAGGCCCGCTCTTTCCGGCTCCTGGCCTCCCTCACCGGTGTCGGCTCCGTGCTGCAGCCGGAGCTGGGCTCCGACACAGACTTCCCAGCTGCTGCAGCGATGGACTGCTGTCCGCTCTTGCTGCTGTCTGGCTCTCCGGCAGCGGCAGCGGCGCAACTCTCTCCGGTGTCGTTCCGCGTCGCCTCTTGCAGTAGGTTGGCTAGTTTTCTCCGTCCGGTCGGAGAAGCCTCTGAAGAATTGGGCTGTGCGCGGCATTGTCAGGTAGAAAGACGTTGCTCATCACGGTCTACGTCCTGGGTTGATGGACCGGAGTGCTGCCGCGGGACGGAGTGAAATCTGCATATCATGAAGAGGATATCTTATGGTTAAGCGTGTCGCAGGGGCTGGAGACCTGAAGCTATCACATGATCTGGTAGTTGAAGATCTAGTTATCAGCGGCGGCCGCTACAAATTCTATCCTCTGCTGCAGATCATCGCCAAGTCCTACAGCCTGGGTCATCTCCATCACCAACGCCTACAGCTTGGGTCTGAACCGCTCTTCTCTACTTCATGTTTACTGAATTTACTGAATGTGCGTAGTCTCTGAACCACTTCTTCCCTGATTACTGAATTTTAGTGAATGTGAGATGTACTCTTGTAAACTGAGATGTACCCTAGTAAAGTGTGTTGTCAACATCACTTCTAGTTTAACTGAAGCAAGCATACATCTCTGTCCAGTGTTAGCTAAGGGCTAAGATATCTCTGTCCAGTGTTAGCTAAGAGCTAAGATATCTCTGTCCAGTATTAGCTTAGAGATTGTTGCAAGGAGACATATCTATCCAGTGTTAGCTAAATTCTCTTGGTCTCACAATTGGTCTATCTATGCGTTGTCCAATGAAAATATGCATACACTGTACAACAACATATTGAAAACATTCGTGTTTCAATATAACTGAATTTTCTGTTACATACACTCTACACTTCTTCTTTAGCTGAATTTTCTGTTACATACACTCTGCATTACTGCTTTAACTGAATTAATTTTTCAGCTTTTGTACAACAACATACTGAAAACATTCACATATTGACAAATCATGACATTACAATCTGATAAATCATGCTTGCAAAATCTGACCATTTACATAGTGAACTGAATTTCATTTAACAGTATATTCATAGTGAGCTAGCCCCAGCTTGTTGCCCTTATGGCAGCAATGATGAAATCTTGACCATTCATCACCATGTTTCTTTGAAGAAAGCAAGGAAGAAAATTTAAAACAAAAGGGCCCAAGAAGGTTCGAACTGATGACCTTCTGATCTGCACACAAATTACAATTTCTGAAACTGTCATACACAGGAATTCTGCACGCCATCCAAATTGATCACTGTGAAATTTGTCAGTTACAAATTCTGCACACAAATCAACAGTGAAGTGATTGATTCCTCCCTGTGTTAATTCTGCTATACACTAGCCCTGTGAAGTGATTTATGGTTACTTCAAAAACAGAAACAAAATGATTGTTTCCAATAATACTGGAACCAATTTGTCAGTAGCAATTTCCTCCCTTGATTACTTCAAAATAGCAACAATTTCCTCCCTTGATTGACTGAAAATTGGATAGGTGATATTGATCTGAGTAGGATTTGATTAATTGTTCTCTGAATTGATTGATTCCTCCCTTGATTGATCTAGGCAGGTAATATTAGGCAGGATTTGATTAATTATTCTCGGAATTGATTGTTTCCTCCCTTAATTGACTGAACTGATGCATATGGCAGGTTTGATTGATTGGGTAGGAAAATTACCAACTCCCGCGGCGTCGTGGAAGGGAACAGCACCAGGGAAGGAGCAGCAGTGGCCCCTGCGCTGTCTGACGGACGGTCGATAGTCGACAGCGTGCTTTGTGAGGTGTAGTGCGGGTTATTTTGTGCTAAGTCCAGGGGGGTAAATGCAAAAAGTGCGGCGCTGACCGGCTGTGCTGACTAGGCGCCACTTGTCGTGCTACGATTGGCTGGGACCAGATTTGCACATTGGGTGCAAGTTGTGGGACTCAATAGTTGCCTTTTGCAAGATTGGGACCAAATCGTCACATCCAGGACAAGTTGTGGGACTCCTGGTGCTATTACCTCATGATAGAACCAACTTCGTGCGGGAGCTAGATGCCGACGGGCGGCTCAAGCTGCTCTGGCTTGCGCGAGCCGGTGCACATGGCGCGGTGCATGACTTACCTGTCGCTACCGGACCAGCCCAACATGGGGCTAACACACCAACAGACAGGTCAACCCTGCCCGTCTCGCACAAGACAGTGCGCGGAACCTCGGACGAGAGCATGCCGAAAAACACCACACAACCGTGGCCCCGGGCGCGCTCATGGCCCACCCATCATGAACCCCCACTCGAGCGGCCCTAGTGCGCGCCGTTCGGCCAGATCAAATGGCCCAGAGAGCCCCATGGAGGTTCCCACAACACGCTAGCACGAAAACACATGGCGCAAAGGCTCTCGAGAGGTAGGTACTTCAACATCCTTTATAGGAGTAATAACTAGCAAGCTAGTGGGACTGACAATATCAATAGTCATGAAGAAGTCTTGTATCAGTGTGTGTAGGTGCTGATCATTACTTGTGTTACTAAGCTTCTGTTGGTTTGATAAACCTTGCGGTCACCTAAGAAAAGGCGTCTCCATGGAAAACTGAGCAAGGTAGCTCATCCTGACTACTGTATCGTCCGTGCCACCATGTTGCGCTGCCCAGTACCTCTGTCCCGCACTACCACCCCGCAATTGTGGCCATAGGTACCGCCGCCACAAGGGAGCCAAAATTGGCGCTAGAGCTCCCCAACTGCATCACCCCCTTGACGCATGCTCCTGGCCGTGCGCGAGTCCCAGCCGCTAGATGAGTGCCATGCCCGGACGAGAGTCGGGTGAACTACCCCGGCTCCGGATGGGCTTCTCCCGGCGAAGCCCTCCAGCGGCGGTGGAAGGAGGATCATGAGAGGTGGGAGAGGTGCCTGTTGTACATTATTTATATGACTTTTTTCATAAATCTAAGTTGAATCGCCATCCAAACCGGTTGTTTCAGAAAAACATATACATATTTATATGACTTTTCTACGTAAATCTAAGTTGTTGATTTCGGTTAAATGAAAATTAATGGATAAAACAGAAGAGAAATAAGCCACCACATTCGACCACATAGGCTAAGTTATTTGATCCAATAATCATGTCGTGGGTCCAGATTATAATGGCTCGGATTGCATCTCAATTATATTATGTAAACATAAGATAATCAAGCCACCATCTACCACCACATAGACAAAGTTATATGATCCGTTAATCATGTCGAAGGTCCAGATTATAATGACTTTTATTGCATCTCAATTATAGCATTTACCGAAAAAGGCTTTCGCCGCGCTTTATATATAAAGCACCAAACCACAAGCATCCAGTACAGCTACACGCCACGCCACCGCAACACACGTACACACCCAAAACATGATACATAAGCGCTGAGCGCAGCGACACCACTCCTAGCACTACCGCCCCGAAGAAATGAAGCTACATATGACGAACCATACGCTCCAAGACGGCGCCTTCAGGAAGGATACGATGCCGGAGCGCCGCCACCGCCCGATCCAAGGATCAGAGTTTCCCCCGGAGCCGCATGACGGGCAATGAGAGCCGCGACGACGCCTTCAAGAAGGGAACGATCTTCGCCGTCGCCGGTCCGTCCGAAGATAGAGCAGGTTTTCACCTCGGCCAACAATCACCGCCACCGAACTCCACACCCCGGCAACCACGCCGCCCACACGACCATGGTGACCGGGCAGCACCAAGGCACGGGCTTTGTCCAAGAGCACCGCGCAACCACCACCACCAGGGTCGCCGCCCCAACATCTAAGACCTTGACACCACCTCACCCGTGACCCGCCGCACCCCAACGAAAGAGATGAGAGGAAAGGTCCCATCTTTCGCACCCGTGGGCGACCCCAGCGTCGAGACCCAATAGGTCGGCAAGAACTGGCATCCACCGACCCATCCTGCTGCCCCAAGCGCAAGATGAGCTCGGTACTACAACAACGAGAGGGGGACGAGGTCAGTCCTGCTGCATCGTGCGCGAGACGAGCTCTATCCTGCGGCATCGGGCGCGAGACGAGCTCTGTCCAGCGGCATTGGGCGCGAGACGAGCGGTGGACCGTAGCTGGGAGAGGACCAGCCCTTTGATGGGAGAAGCGCCCAGGCGACGAAGAGATGTGGTGAAGGTCGAGACGGCCCAAACGCAGACAAATCGACGCCGGAGAAGCCGTCCGTCGCCGCGGACAGATCCATCGAGCCACCGTGAAGCCGCCACGACACCGGTAGGCCACCGAGACCTACCCATGCCGCCGCCCACGGCCGGAGCAGCAGCCCCGCCCGGCCGCTGCCCATTCGCGTCGCCCGACGAGCTCCAAGCGCCGGAGCCGCCGGGCACGCACCACCAGAGCCACCGCCGCTGCGCCGCCACCCCGACCAGCCGAGGGGGCCTCGGTCAGGGCCGCCGCCCGCAGCCCTAGCCATCGCGGCCCGCGTTGCCGAGAGGCCAGATCCGAAAGAGCCGTCGCAGCCGTCGTCTCCAACCTCCGGCCCGCACTACCACCACCAACTGCCGCGGTGCCACCACCACCTGCCGCGGCCACGACAGAGGTGGCCACCGGCAGCCCGCGCCGCCATGAGCCAGATCTGGCCGCGCAGGAGTCGCCGCCGTCTCGAGCACACGCGCGCCACCCGCCTAGCCGCCCGCCGCGGGGGGAGGAAGGGACGTCAAGGAGCCGCCCCAGCCCACCGCGCCGCCGTGGAGCCCGGCCGCAGCGGCACGACCCGGCTTGGGTCACCGGCCCACGCCAGCACCGCCCGAGCGGGGAGACAAAGGGTCCCTGCCGCCCCCGGCAACAACAGGGTTTCGCCAGGCCGCGCCCCTGGGCGGCGGCGAGGGAGGAGGAGGGGGAGGAGGGAACAACGGCGAGGGTTGGGGTTGGCCTCTGGGCTGCCTCGCGGGAGACGACGCGGAGGGAGCCTCGCTATATTTCCCGAAAAAGACCACTTCATTATAGTATTTAAAGAAAAGACAAACAAGCCATCACGTTTCAACCACACAGACTACAGACTAAATTATCAGATCCTGGACGCGGATGGATAGGGAGAACCTTATTCATTCGATAGGAAGCCGTCACCGATACGTCTTCTTGACCGAGAGACAAACCCTAATCCAACTAAAAAAACACATTAAATCAAAGTAGGAACCTTCGGCTGGCAAGGCCGGGATCTACCACGCCTCCAAGGTCCTAAGGCCACCGGAGACGAGGTAGACCGGTGGGAGGCAGATGAAACCTAGACGTTTGTTAGGGTTTGTGTCCTACTCAGGAAGGCGAGACGGTGATGGCTCCCTGAAGATAGAATAAAGGTCTCGCCGCCTAGCCCCCGTTTCGACGGTGCGTCTAGCATCGTTGGTGGGCGCGTGGAGGTGTGTCTCCGGCAGATCTATCTTTGGTGGATTTGCTCGGATCTCGTCGTTGTCCGTCTACGTTCGTGTGTCTTCGGTTTGGATCCTTCCGATCTACGTTATTTTTCATCGGTGGCGGTTGCTGTTATGGGGTGCTGGTCCTTTTGGGCCTTAGCACGACGACTTCCCGACTGTCTACTACAACAAGTTGTGCCCGGCTCTGGCGATGGAGGGGCGATGACGGCGGCGCGCCTTCGGCTCGCTTCGGTGCGTGTAGTCGTCGCTAGGTAGTCTACGAATCTGGATGTAATTTTTATTTCTGGTATTCGTTGTACTGCCATGATTGAAGATGAATAGGTTAGAAGTTTTTCCGAAAAAAAAAGAAGATTGCGAGACGAAGGGGTGATTGAGTGATGATGATTCGAGGATGAATTATGGGATACAGATCAATGGAGTACACATCATAGATAGCAGTCCGTTTGTGTGTCTTTGCCTATCCAAATAGGTACAACCATGTTCCGTTAAAAAAATCAGTACTACCATGAACCTAAGTTGCTGATATCGATGGTTAATTTGTTTTAATGGATTAAATAATTCTCTTTATGTAGACTAATGTGTTGGTCGGATTGCCTCTTGATTTAATAATATAATAGATAAAAATATTTTCGCAAAATACTTTATGGCTCTTTATATTCTAGAACCCCTAATATTAAGTACTCCCTCCGTTCCTAAATACTTGTCTTTCTAGGCATTTTAACAAGTAACTACATACGGAGCAATGAGTGAATCTACACTCTAAAATATGTCTACATGCATCCGTATGTAATAGTTATTTGAAATGTCTAGAAAGACAAATATTTAGGAACGGAGGGAGTAGTTCACAATCTTATATTTACTAATTGAAGGCACCTTTCATGATCTCTCATTAATCCACATCATCAAAATTAACTAAACCGTTAGATTATAAAATATAAGATCAGTATAAAAAGAAAACTTGCTTAATGCAGATGGTCCCATTCGACAAAAAAACGCATCCGACACGAGTCCAAAATTAGTGAAACGTCACGTTAAAGAAAATCCTCATGGCAAAGGAAAAGGAAAAACAAACCTACATCCGTTCCCACTAATTAAGGACTAAAGCCTACTCCCTTCATCCGGAAATACTTGTCATCAAAATGAATAAAAGGGATATATTTAGATGTATTTTAGTTGTAGATACATCACTTTTTGTCCATTTTGATGACAAGTATTTTCGGATGGAGGAGATATAAAATAACGAAGATTATCCCATCCTAGAAAAACGCATCTGAGATAAGTCCATGCCTCACGTAAACAAAAAGGAAACCCTCAGGTAAAACGAAAAGGAAAACGTCCACCTGTTGCCATAATACAAAATTAAGAAAGGAAAGCCTATAAAAACGCATCAGACACGTCCAACACTAGCACAATGAAACAAGGAAAGGCTCGCCTGAAAATATTAGTGAAACAAAATAACGAAAGCCTCACTTTTGAAAAAGAAAAAACAAGGAAAGGGTAAAAAAAAAGCAGGGAAAGCCTCCACCCATCCCCACAAATTAAGAAAGAAAGCCTAAGCCTCCATCAATTAAATGTTCTGCCGATGCATTCTAAAAAATAATATTGCGCCATTAAAATCTGGGTGTAGTCCCTTATACCACTGACACCTCTTCTTTAATCCTGCTCTGCGTTCTGTTTGTGTAGGTAGCGTGGGGTGCAAGGTAGTGGTATCTTAAAGAGAAAAGTATAGTTTTCTCCCTCAAACGTGGCTAATCAGATCAAATACCCCCAAACTCTAAAACCGATTATTTAACCCCCTCAAATCTAGAATACCGGATAAATCTCTCCCTAGAATGGTTTTGGGGAGGATTTCATATGGTTTTGCCTTTGACATTGTGCCACGCTGCAGTGAACACCAAAAATTCCTAATTTGCCCGTGCTCGACTGCAAGCCGCTGCCGGCCGTCATGTCCGTGACGGGCCGCCTCCCTGCGTCCCCACCTTCGGCCCAGCTCCGCCCCTCGCATCCGACTGCGTCGCGTTCTCGACCAGCCGGCCCCGTAGCCGCCGTGAGCAGCACAGCCGTCTTGCCTCCCCTGCTTCGCGGCTTCGCCTCCCCTACCTCCTGAAGTCTCCGTCAACGGCCGCGTGCGCACCAATCGAGTCCATGGCTGACCTACCTCTTCGATCTGTAGTCGTCGAGTTCTCCGTTGACGTTTCTGGATCGGTGGTGATTGCCGGCGAGAGCGTAAGCCGGTGTCGCGTAGGCGCAACCTCGGCCCATGTACTTTCCGGCAAGCTACGCCCTTGTGCTTTCCGGCCGGATGTGTCCGAGAGACGCTCACGTACAAAAGAGACAAGCAGGCAGGCAGATGGATCGATTCGCACGTGAAGCTAGCTATAACTATAGGTACGTATTCCGGCGAGAGCGGCCGGACGAACGACGCTAGCTGCCTCTTGCAAGATCGGCAGCGGCCCAATCCGGCCAGATGATTTGGACGAAGGTCCGATCGGGGCAAGGCCAAGAAAGGGCAGCCTCCCGGGCGGGGATGCACGACGTTCTATCCACCGGCGTCGCCGGCAATCACGACGGCGGGCCGTGTCGTGCCACTCCATGTCGCCCGAGCCATCGATGCCGTACGAGTTCGTCCCGGCCGTGCGCGACCTCGGCGCCAGCAACAACGTGCTGCTGCTCTCATGCGTGCTGACGGATGAGACGAAGCACCTGGTGAACCAGGAAGAGATGAAGGCGCCGGGGAAGAACGGCATGCTGGTCAACGTCGGCCGCCGCGGGAGCTCGTCAGGGGCACGAGGGCGTCATCGGTGGCAGCGCCACACTGAACGTGTTCGAGAGGAAGCCTGACGTGCCGCTGGAGCCCTTCTCCATGGACAACATCGTCCTGTCGGCCCTTCGGGCGTTTGTAACCTTGACGCCGCTGTCCATCCGCGACGTGATCGAGCTCGTCATCGGCAACCTTACGTCTGGTAAGTGTTCAGTCAGCGACCTTTACTCAAAACCGCCTAAAATCCTTATCAAAACCACTCTAGGGGGAGATTTATCCGGTATTCTAGATTTGAGGGGGTTAAATAACCGGTTTTAGAGTTCGGGGGGTATTTGACCCGATTAGCCACATTTGAGGGGGAAAACTATTCTTTTCTAGATGTTAAATCAGCTCGGCATTGATTGTTATCATTATTATTATGCACACACATAATACTATTTACTTGACAGGGACATACTTTACCTAACATGCATGCTTGCGATTGATGAATTACATCTGGATTCACTATGCATGTCTTTAGTTTGGTCTTATAAGTAAGAAAAAATAAAGCTATTAAAATTTCTCTAATACATCTAAATTTCTATAGTAACAAAACAATCTAGATGTATCATGCACCACAAAGATCTCATATATACACATGATTATGTATGTGATATACATATGTGTGTAGGAATTCTTCTACGATTAATTTTTGTACAAACAAGAACTTGAAACCGAATAACCAGACACACAATTCCCGGCCAATCATAAAAGATTTCCTTTAAGAATTTATTTGTTAATATAAGAACATAACGTACAAATAACTTATGGTTCTTAGTGTTTCCATGCACAATAATGATGATGACGATAATAATAGTAATATTTACAGTTATAATAAAAACAATACATAACAACATATTCGTGCTACTGTCCAACATTTCTAAATCGTACCAAAGTTGTCGTATTTAATATTAGAAGTGCTACCACGTGCAGATGCACAGGTTGATGACTAGTGACCATAATTGTTATAAAAAGGATTGGCAATGCATTTGTATTTCTGTACATTCTCAATTCCTGAAAGAGTCAAGCCTCATTTATCGTTGCACCCGAACACCCATAAAAATGCAAAAAACGTAATGTCGTCGTACCCCAGCAACACATTAATAAGTTGTTCAAAATTGACCATCCAGCAACATATAACAAAGCGCTGTCAGAGTCACTGAGATGACCTCTTTTTAAAGAAAAGGCGATAGCCCGACTTTATAAATAAAGCCACCAGGCAGAGTTACAACACCACGAAACCACATAAGTTTAAATCAGCCACATAAGAAGTGCAGATACAAGGCATCCAGCCTAATTGGCACGCAGGCCACCCAAGCACCAGCCAGAGTACTGAGGAGGATTTCGCCTAGAGTGCCGCAGCAGGGTAGACGTCGTAGAATTCATTCTGGATAACATGTCATCGAAAGCCTGTAGATCCCCATCCTTAATCAATGATCTTCACTGCTGCAAAAAGATAGTAGCTTTAAATAAGCAGTTGACAGGGTTAGTAGGGAAAATGTGCTCAATAGTAAACTTGTTCCTAGTAGTCCAGAGCGCCCAACACAACGCAGCCCATCCCACGAAGAAAACCCTCTTAGACCGGCCTACTAGGGAGTTGATGCACTGCCTCAAATCACCAAAGGAGGATGGGTACCAATTAACCCCAAAGCCAACGTCTAATACAACTCCATGTGAATTTAGCCAAGGAACAGTGGAAAAAGATATGCTCAGTGTTCTCAAGGGCACCGCAAAGTTGACAGTATTCCGAGCCCGGACCATTCCTCTTCTTAATCTGGTCAGCCGCAGGAAGTTTGCGACGGTAAGCTTGCCATAGGAAGATCTTGATCTTGGGAGGGATGCGGGCAGACCAAATGGACTTAAACTTATCTGTGCGGGACCCAGCGATAAGTTTCAAATAAGCCGACTTAACCGAAAAACGCCCCAAAGAGGCATGGGGCCAAACCACGGAGTCCTCTTCCTCCGAGAGCAGGGGGAAGCAGGCAATAAGACGACGCAAATCTTCCAACTCTACTAGGGAAAGAGAGCGCCGGAAATCAAGAACGCAACCGTGAGCCGAGAGCTCAAAGATAGAGATCTCAGGGTCCGCACAAAACGAGAACAGAGTCGGGTAGGCCACCGCCAGCGTGGTGTCACCAACCCACCAGTCTAAGCAAAAACGCGTGGACAAGGGACTAAAAAGCCGGTTTGATGCTAACTAGCTGGCACCAGAATTGAGAGCCACCAGAAGCGGAAGCGAGCATAGGGCTGGAAGAAGGGAAATATTTCACTTTTAGGATATTAAGCCACACGGGACGGTCATCAAGGGTCATAATCTTCCACCACCATTTAAGTAACAAGCATTTATTCATGATTCTGGTGTTGATGATGCCTAGACCCCCCATGCTCTTGGGTCTACAGATGAGATCCCACTTAACCATCCTGTATTTACGATTATTATCGGAGGAGTTCCAGAAAAAAGCACCCCTGTGCTTATCGAAGCCCGAGTATGTCCCTTCGGACAGCAGATAGAATCCCATGAGGAACATCAGGAGCGAGGATAGGCAGGAATTGGTGAGGGCAACCTTGCCCGCCTGGGAGTTGTACCGACCTCGCCACGGCAAAACTCTATTGCCAACTTTAGTCACAACCAGGGCAAATTCTTTAGCCAACACCTTAAGAGGGGAAATCGGAAGGCCCAAATATTTAAGAGGGAAGGCTTCGAGAGAGCAATTCAGAAGGTGGGCCACCCGTTGCGCCTCCTCGTCAGAGACCCCAGTCACAATTGCCTCGCTCTTAGAGAAGTTGATTTTAAGACCCGACAGGGCTTCAAATCATAGAAGAATAAATTTCAGATTAGTGATGGAATGATCATTCAGCTCCACCAAAATGATTGTGTCGTCCGCATATTGTAAATGAGAGATGCCATTAGGAAGAAGGTGAGAATTAACAGGCGCAATATGGCCAGAAGCTGCTGCACGAGCCAAAATGCGGGAGAGAGCATCAGCCACAAAGTTGAAAAGCAAGGGAGACGCCAGATCCCCTTGCCTCAAGCCCCTACCATTCGCAAAGAAGTTACTAGTCTGCCCGTTAACTGCCACCGCCGTGTGGCCCCCTGAGACCAGTTGCATCAGGCGATGGACCACCGAGCCAGCGAACCCCTTGGCCAACAGCACTTGGCGAAGGAAGCTCCAACTAACCGAATCGTACGCCTTTTCAAAATCGAGCTTGAGCACCAGAGCTTTGGTGTTCTTGCACCGCAGATCATGGATAATCTCGTGAAGGCACAGCACCCATCCAGGATGTATCTTCCCTTAATGAAAGCAGATTGGAAGGGGCTAATGACTCGATGAGCGATCGGGGACAGCTTCACAGCCATACCCTTAGTAGGAATCTTAGCAAAGTTGTTAATGAGAGCAATAGGTCTAAACTGGGAGATTACGTCCGCGCCTTTAACTTTAGGAATGAGGGTGAGGACTGCGTAGTTGAGTCTCGAGATGTCTACAGTCCCCAGCCAAAAACCTTGAGTGATATCCAAGATTAGGCCTTTTAATTGAGGCCAGAATTGTCGAAAAAAAGGAATGGAAAAGCCGTCTGTGCCTGGCACCGCATTAAAATTGGTCACACGGGGCCCAGAAGTTCGCAGCCAGCTTGAAGCCAAGCATGGGTTTAGCCACAAGAAGGTTAGCGAAGAAGGAGACCACATGCCGCATAATGACCGGTGGGTCAAAAGTCCTGACACCGTCAATAATAAGGCTATCAATAAAGCACCTTCGCCGTCTACCATTAGCAATAGCAAAGAAATACGCTGTGGGCAAGTCCCCCTTGAGGGTCCAGTTGATAGTACCGCGTTGTTTCCAGTAAATTTCCTCCTGTCTATGAATGGCCAACAACGTCTCTTCTAACCCATACCGGGAATGCCATTCATTCGAGGACAACCCAATTGAATCCGCACGGTTGTCCAGGACGCCTATCTGAGCCGCCAACCTTGCTTTGTCACGCCTTGACTCTGCAAAATGGTTTCTGGCCCACCCTTTAAGGAAACCTCGAGACACCCAAGGAACGCGATCCATCGGCAAGAATCAGGGGTGTGTGATCCGAGCCAACAGGAGCAAGGGCCTTAAGACTAG
>NC_041385.1:800963241-800963909 GCF_002162155.2 Triticum dicoccoides
GATGATTAGACCACGTGTACCGGGCTCCGACCCTAGGTACCTCACGAATAGCCATATCCCTAATGAAGCCATTGAACGCATCAGCAAGGGGCCACGAGAAGTTAGGAGAGCTCTTGTCGGAGGGGACACGAAGCAAATTAAAATCACCCCCAATCAACAGCGGAAGCTGGCAAGATTCAATCTTAATAGAAAGCTCATCCAAAAAGGCATAAGACATAGCATGATCCGCCGGACCATAAACCACTAATATTTCTACTAAGGAGTTGAGAGAGCGAATGGAGACCACCATGCTAGCCCAGAAAATGCCATGATCGAAAGCCACAAAATCAAAAGTATGTTTCTTGCATCCAAGCAAAAACCCTCCCGAGTGACCAGCCGAGGCCACAAAATTCCAATGAAATCTATCTATCCCAGCAATAGCCGATAATTCACTAGCAGAAAAGGAAGATTTAAAAGTCTCAACAAGGCCAATAAAATCCACATTCTCAGATCGAACTAGGTCCTTAAGTTGGTCTCTGCGCCCCCTAGCACAGAAACCTATAATGTTCCAGAAAAGCGCCTTCATTTATACGACAAGTTTTTGATACGAAGACTCGACCTGCTCGGGGTGGCGCAGGATTTTGATCGTTACCCTGCCCCACGTTTAGACACCATCGAGGGAGCATGAC
>NC_041385.1:800964085-800967504 GCF_002162155.2 Triticum dicoccoides
TCGCAATGTCTGCCTGAGCGATTTCATTCGCCCTAATGATACCAAGAAAGGATGAAGGAGAACCCAAACTAGAATCTAAACAAATACCCACATCATTTAAAATATTAAGCAAATGAGCATTAAATTGAGATGGGAGAACTAAACGGACAGGAGAGGAAATCGCGGGGGTGGGAAGGGGGAGGGAGGTGAAGACGAACCTGCAGTAGGCAGATCCCAAGCCGCCGCATGACGAGCAACCCGATCGACCACCCGCTCGCCACTGTTGGAGACACGGCCACTCTTACGAGCCATGGACGCCAGAGAACGAACAGGGACACGATGCACGCAACTGGGAGAGGCCGCAGCGGAAGACGGACCCGAGGCCAGACCCAAGTCAGCCTCCAGCCGGCGGCACAGCCCAGCCGCAGATTGCCTGGAGTCACCAGAGGCGCGGCTCTTGGCAGAGAACTTCTTAACAGACGATTTCTTCTTCTTTTGGATCGCCGCAGAACCCGTCGGGGGGAGGTCTTCAATGCCTGACAAGGAGGGAGACGCGGGGCGGGCGGGGAGGTTGGAGCACACCGCAGAGAAAGGCGTGCCCATGGCCCCGCCAGCAGCCGCCTCTCCTCCACACAAAACCTGCGCCGAGCCCTGGACCCCCTTGCCAGCCGGCGCGCTCTCCTTGAGCATGTCCTGATCTTCGGGTGAGAGGCCATCCCACTCCGATTGGGTGAACCGGGGATCGGACCCATGCAAGGAGTCCTCCGGGCAGCCACCCCCCTCCTTGCTCTTGTCTCCATTGTCAGAGGTTGGAGGCGGTGGAGGAGGAGGGGGCGACGCCGGGCCTGAGGCCCCCTCCACCCGCACACGAAAGCGAAAGCCACCCGCCGAAGGGAAGACATCAAGGGAGCCGTGAATGCACAAGGGGTTAACACACCAAATCCGGTGCCGGGCCGGCCCCAAGATCGCCAGAGAATCTTGGTCAACATCAATGGGCTTGCCAATAAGAACTCCGAAAGCCATCAGGAACGCCGAGGTGCGCATGGACGGAGGAACATCTTCTACCAGCACCCAAACATCAGACAAGGAAGATATAGACTTGGATCCATTAGAGGCAGCTTTAACCGAGACCACGAGTTGATTCAAGGGGAGAGTGAAGCTAGAGCAAAAAGATATCATCCGGAGACTCTCTTTAGAGGGGAAGGTCGCTGCAAACTCGAACTCGGAGAGCTGGCGGATCTGCCAATCCCATCCACCCTCGTCCCAGACCTTGAGCTCGTCCAGAAGAATCTGAGGGGAGATGCGTTTATCCTGAACAGAGATAATACCAACATTGGACAGCGAAGGGATGGGGGCGGCCTCAGGGATCTCCCTATGAAGAGCAAAGAAGGAACATCCAGGAAGACCAGTGCCAAAGTGGACAAAAGAGGGAGGCTTGACACGATTCTGACAGTCCACCGTAAGGTGGCCATCTTCCCGGCAAATGAGGCAGAAGGGAGGATTTTCACACCGAGATTGGAAGTGGCCAGGACGATGACATGCAAAACAGGTTCATTCTTCTCCGACTCATTTGGAAATAAATCACTTAGTTGTTCACTTACAGATACTAGATAAGCAGAGTAGCAAGAGCCCAACGATGCCTCAAGCTAAGCACTTCTTACGGCGAATGATGTAGACCATCATCTTCAGCGTCTCTTCATTCCGCATCAGCTTGAAGAGGCAGAGGTCATCCACCTGTAGATGGTTGTCACGGGCGAAAGACGTCCATCCTTTAGCGATCGTTGCGCGATGACTTCCTAGTCGCAGCTCTGTTTGCCACCTCCTATTCTTCCCCTCCCGCTGAAGCACCAAAGTCATCACATTCTTCTTTCCGCGACGCCCGGTGAAGTACTGTTTTTCAAGATACCTTGACACGTATTTCTTGCCCAAGGTCTGTTTATGTGCATATATGCAGGAAGGATGTTAGTGACGCAGATGCAGATATATACCAGAGAAAATTTTAGGCCAAGAGGCAGATGAAGTGGAGAAACTGACAGGCCACTAGGCCCACTACACAAAAACATACTATTGCCCTCATTTTGAACTTACGAGGTAGGGTGACTTGCAGAGACGAACACTGGTATTGTTCATAACCGTGACGTAGATGGGCAGTTCCGATTTAATAGCATGGATTTTCTTCCGTACTTTCTTCTCCTGCGCATCTGTTAGACGAGGTCTGTCTGGTGGCACAAAAAGAGGCTCAGAAGCTCCCTCGGAATCGTCAGAATCTCCATCATTTTCATGACCAGAAGGTGAGATCTCTTCACCTGACCAGGATTACAAAATAATCAGACAGTAAGTATGCCAACTGAAATTTGACACTATGAATTTTTTCCATGCTGACATACCATCGGTAGCTGGTTCCTCATTAACATTGGCTGTTAAGACCATCTTTGCACTTGTCCTTCCCTGGTTTGAGCCAACGTCACTTCTTCCACCAGGGGAACTTTCAACACTTGCTTTGTGAAGTAAATGGACTATCACTATGAATGTGCTATGCTTGTCATTTGTCATCGGTTGAATGAGACAGATATCACCCTCCCTAACATGGTTATCAACAGCAAACGAACGCCAATAGAGGCTGCGCCGGCCTGGATTACACACGCCAGATGGCCTGATATGCAATCTGCACTTCCAAGCCTTGTTCTTACTAGGCAGCTGCAGTATGATACTTGTACTTTCACATGGAAAGTATTTGAGTGCATAATCCTTGGGTATTCCCTAATTGAAAAAGAGAAATAATGTAATTATGATAGCTTAAGCACTAAGGAGTTAAGAAGTTAACACCATCACAAAGGCTAAATTGTTCTGATACATATGGCTTCAACTAATAATGTTGATTTAAACATTTTGTTGCAATCATATGCTTCACACATTTGAGTTAGAAACAAAACACTGACTTCCCTAAACAAATATCAAGACAATAAAATGTACATAGCTGCAGACAATGAGCAGTTCAGTTATTATTGTTTAATGAAACACTGAGACTGCAGCTTTTCATTTTATTAACATAAATCAGCAAATGGCTCCTAACTGTCCCAACGTGACGAAACACTGAGACAGGGGTCAGCAGCCCCACCTTGTTCGCACCAGGCCGCAATGCTGAAGAGGCCAGTCGGTCCATCTCAATCATCGACCTTAACTCCACCACTGACATCAACGAACAAGCAGACTCCGACGTAGAGTAGAACATGGGCCATGTGCCCATATCCAACGAAGAGTAGAAAAAGTAGGGTCCGACCATTTTTCTATGTAAAATTATTTGAATAATTACTGAAAATTTAGTGTCCACTTTTTATATGGTGACCCTAGTTAGATGTTCTCCACCCCTATTCCTGTTCGGGGACACGTCTGGACGTGTCCGCCAAAATTTAGTGATGTCCGTATTGGTGAACCGCGTT
>NC_041385.1:800967907-800983361 GCF_002162155.2 Triticum dicoccoides
GGAAGAAAATTGCAAGGTGCAGGAAACATAATATGGATGGTGAAACTAACGTACCAGAGTACCACGACCCGATTCTACGTTGCTCTTTTTCATCTGAGCAACGAGCACCCGGATTTCAGGTCGAATTTTCCCTACAAGTGCTTGTAACTTTTTCTCCTGTGCTAGTGTAAGATCACATTTTCCAGCTAAGACATAATCCTTCGATGGCTTCCGAGGATCATGTAACTGCACAGACTCATAAGGTGATGGATTCTCTTCTGCAGTAAAAACAATTCTAGAGTAAGAGAACAAAGGGTAAGTGGGTAACTGATTTGACTTCAGAACAAACTTGACCTGAAAAATGCTTAGAAGTATGAGATACTGCAGGCGTATTGGCTGCTTTATAATAATGAGATGAGCCTTCCTTTTGGCACCTATCTGAATCTGATCCTTTCCCTGCTTGCGACTGAGTTGTGCCATCAATGCATGCTTTGTTCAGGATATGAACTCTTACTACGAATTTTCTCTGCTCAACATTTGTCATTGGTTGGAAGAGGCAAATATCACCCTCCCTAAGATGATTGTCACAGGTAAAGTTGTGCAAATAGAGGATGCGCCGACCTGCATCAGACGTGCCGGATGGCCTTATGCGGAATGTGCATTTCCAACCCTTTTTCTTCTCAGGCAGTTGGAGCATGACAGTTGTATCTTCACATGGAAAGTGCTCGAGTGCATAATCCTTCTGTATTATCTAATTGAGAAAAGGAACAGAATATGATGATACTGTTAATCTTGTTGTATCTGATAGCTCAAGTAGTAAAGAGTTAAGAATCTAAAACTGTCAAAAAGGCAACGATAGTGTTGATTTAGTTACGCATGTGTTTTTCGTTGCAAACATATCGTTCAGAATTTTGAGTTAAAACCAAAATACTGACAGACTTAAATAGTATCACAATTCACAACAAGATAATACGTGTTGATACAGACAGCGAGCCATTTTCATACAAAATGTAGATGATAAAACTTACATACCAGGGTATGCCGTTCTATGTTTGACTTCTTCATCTGCACAACTAGCACTGTGAACTTAGGTTCAATTTTCTCTATAAGCACATCTATTTTCACCTTCTGTGCTTTTGTAAGATAGCATTGCATTGATACGACATAGTTATTCGAAAGCGTTCGTAGATTAGCTGACTCCACAGAATTGTCTGCAGATAGACCGTCTTCTGCTGTAAAATTGTTTCAACAGTAAGAAAACATGTGCTGCAGGGTAACTGACTAATCTGAGAAGATACTTAACCTGACAATTCCTCAGACGAAGATCTTTCCTTCTGGCTTCCATCTGGAGCGCATGGATTACTCATCTTGGATACACCCTGTAAAATGAATCATATGTTATATCACGTGGCTTTATTCCAAGGTGTTTGCACAACTAATTTGATACCCTGAAATTATTCAAGATCAGTATCACGCCCTCTTCCAAATGCAAAAGCAGAGCTCATGCCATTTGTGGTCAGTATGATGCCGTAAGACCTTTTGGTGGGATTTGATCATGTGTCCCTCTTTAGTTTGTATGTCTGAACCCATTTTCCTGTAGACCTGGTCAAACTTACGAAACTTTGACATGCAACACACCTAGAACTTGAATTAATATTGAACGGAGAGAGTAATTGAACAATAGACAGTATACTCGAAGCATGTATGTTGGGTGTCAAGTGACAGATATGCAACTGGCAATTATATATGTGCTCCCTGGATATATGAAAAGTTGATGCGGCATCTACATATGCACTGCTATATGATTCCTAATATATTAATTGGGTGTTTGTAAAAGTTTTTACTATATTAATCCTAATAAAAGGGCCGTTTATCAAAAAAAAAGCATCTAAGCTATGCATCAGAGATTGATTTTGACCGCATATATACACATTAAAGCTAGAGATGAAGAATTTAGAGAACTCGGTTACCTGATCCACGTTGTGTTCCTCTGCCCATCCCCCCTCTTCTCCCTGCTGTGCCAGAGATGGAACCATGTACATGATGAGAAAACATGCCAATTTGCCATAGTAATAATGTCTTTTCATGTGGGAAACTGGGTAAATGATTTGAAAATCGTTTAACTAATTGAAAATAACATATAATCAAGAATGCAACGAAAAGGAGGCAAAAAGATCCATGTCTCAAACTAAAGTTGGGTACATGGTCAAAGGGGGAAACAGAACTGTCATGAATATGGCGAGACAGAGAGCAACTAAACACTGCAGAATTGAAGAAGAGAATACGCATGACTAAAATTCAAGCAAAGAGTGAACCATGGCAGAAAAAAATTACCAAGGTATTGCCACTGTCGCCGCTGCTCCCGTACAAGATGTTGCCACTGTCACTGCTGCTGTTGCCTGGCGAAACACAATGAAGTCTTCTTTCACTTATTCTTACAAGCTACAATCACGCACTGAGAGGAAGAGAAAGAAGCGCGTACTGGTATAGTAGTCGTGGTATTCCCTGCGGCACATGCTCCTGTCGAACACCTTCACGGTGAGCACGCCGTGGCCATCGTAGCTTAAGACGAGGAAGTGCCCGAGCCGAAGATCATGAGCCTGGGCGAACTGCTTCCACCCGTGCCCCAAATACATGTGGCCGTCGGCGTAGAACTCTACATCCACGTCCCACAAGAGGCGCCGGCGCCCAGCCTCGTGGAGCTTCATTTTCCATGGCTCATGGCCGTAGAGCATCTTGGCAAATTTGTCGGGAAGCCTCTGCGAGGAGGATTAAGGGTGAGGTGTTGAACCAACCAAACGGATTCATGACAAAAAAAATCAAAGCTTAGAAACGGAAAAGAAAGACGAAACAGTAGGGAGAGATTGTGCAACTAGGATGTTTTGTACCAGCTTCTCTAGCGAATTTGAGAGCATGATCGTAAAGAACTCGAAATCCATAGTGCCTTAGAAGTAGCAGAATGTGTCAAGGAAATGGAAGCCCGGTTTTAACCTGTTTAGTAAAGGGGCAGGAGCGTCAAGGGACTGGAAGGTCAAACACGGGCCAAAAGTATAGTTATTTATCAAGGAGGCGGCACCCTAAGCGTCAATTGCATGCTGACTTCTCATGTTCCCTTGGCATTACTATGAGAAGTCTCTTCTTATTCCCGAGGTATTAATAAGATTCCCATGTGATGGTCAACTGCGCGCTTGCCTGCCGCATTACTCTGGCACTGGTGGACGGAACGCGACAGAGGCAATCATGGTGAACGGAGGCAAAGAACGGATGAGTTCCAGTACAGTATGTATCCGTCACCACGTTCAGGAATGGCAGGAACACTTGGTGCCAAAGGAGAAGGAAAAGGTCCCAACACACGGCCAGTGGAAGCCACCAGCACCACAGGATGTTGCAAAAATTAACGTGGACGGTGCATTTGATGCCAGGTCAAAACATGGGGGTTGGGATGTGCGATGATATGTAGAAACTGGGACTTGTGAAATTCAGCTGGCTGTGACGGGATCGGCGTTTTATCTCACAGATGCTGCACACGCTGAGGCTGTGGCTCTACTCCAAGCTGTCAATGTGGCTCGTCAGTCGGGCATTGGTAGAGTGCAATTTGAAACGGATAGCCTTACTATTAAGCAAGCTGTTGAATCTAACACTTTTGATCCGGCTGCGTTGGGGAATGTGTTTAGAGAGATCAAGTCTAAGCTTCAGACTCAGTTTAGCCATGCGGAAGTTCTTCATGTCTCAAGGGTGTGTAACAAGCCGGCACATGTATTGACGGCTTTGGGTGCAGGGTTAGAGCATCTCCAGCCGCGCCCCCAACAGGCCCTTCCCAAGCGTTTTTGCCGTGCCGGCGCCGAAAAAACGGCTCAGTCGACCCCTAGAATTCCGTTTTTCGCCGGCTCGGGTCGAAACTGGTGCCGGCGGACCCAGGAAGAACCTGGCGCCCTGGGGGGCGCCTGGGGCGCCGGCACAAGCGAAAAGGGCGCGTGGGTCCGCCCTGTCGGCGAGTCGAGCGCCTCTTCCCGCTTTTCCCCACTTCTCTCCCATTTTCTCCTTTCCTCCCGCCAATCTCCCTCCGGCTCGCCTCCCAGCCGGCCGCCATGCCACCGAAGAAGTACGTCGTCCCCCGCGCCGCGGCAACCGTGACCGCCTCCGTCGCCTAGCCGAAGCAGAGGAAGCCGAGGGCGCCGCCGTCCAAGCCATCGGGCATGACAAACGCCGATTGGAGGGTGGAAGTGCAGCGACGGGAGGCCGTCACCGCCGACCGGCGGAACAGGGCCCTCGCCAAGAAGGCCCGTGACAACGCGGCACACGCAGCTGCGGCTGCCGCTGCCGCTTCGGCGGACCAGGCCGAGGCCGAGACGACTCGCGCGGGGATGATGAATCCACCCGGCAACCACGCGCAATACGCGCCCTAGGGCCAGCAAGGCGTCGGGTCTCTGTCGCCGTAGCCATGGGGATCGTCTTCGCCGGGCTACGCCGACGGGGACGCGCACGGTGGGTTCAACCCAAACGTCACTTTCCCCCATGGACACCCGGCCCAGCGCACGCCCTCGCCCGCCTTGACCGGCGTGCAGTACCCTCCGTACAACTACTCGTCGCCCGCATCCGCGCCCTCCGCGACGCCCCCTCTCCGCCGTTGTGCGCTGCCCTTCTCGCACCTCGGCGACGCCGACGAGACCGAGGCCGACATGGACGGCATCATCGCGGAAGGTTCGGCCGCGGCCGCCGCGTCTCCCGGGTTCACCGCGGATGAGACGGTGGATCTCAGCGGCGGCATGGACTGCGACGAGGAGCAGGAGGAGCAGGAGGAAGAGGACAAGAAGGAGGAGGAGCCAACGACTGTTCCGGCGAGAAGGCGCAAGAAGAAGAAGCGGACGGCCAGGTCAGACAAGCTGCGCATCAAGTGGGCGTCCAAGGAGGAGGAATGCCGTGCCGAAGCATGGAAAGTCGTCTGCCTCAACCTGACCACCGGCACGAACCAGAGCATTGAGACGTATTGGGAGCGCATCAAGGCCGAGTTCGACGAGCGCAAGCTCGTCGACCCCTACTTCAAAGGCGTCTACATGCAGCGCGGGTCGAAGGCGATGGCGAACCATTGGGGGCGTATCCAGGGGGCGTGCAACAAATGGCATGGGGTCATCGAGGAGGTCGCCGCTCGCCCGGAGAGCGGCGCCAGTGTTGAGGATCAGGTATGCCACGCCGGTCTCCCGCCTCTTTTCGCCGTGTGCGCCCGCCAACTGTTTGTTCGTCCGCGCAATTGTTGCGCATGTTCGGCCTATATCGGCAGAGCAACAATGACGCCGAGTTCAAGTACCTCCACGTTTACAAGCGCATTGACAAGTGCGAGAAGTGAGCGGAAGTCCGGCGCACTCTCAACAAGGCCAAGGAGACCTACAAGCCGGACGTGCCGACTCCGAGCGCGTCAGAAGGGCGGCCGGATGGCAACAAAGGTGCCAAGAAGGGTAAACACACCGACGCGGCCACCGCTCACGTGTAGGAGTCCATCCAGCACTGCCTCGCCGACGCACAGGTCTAGGCCGCCCTTCATGAAGAGAAGACCGAGGCGCGGTGGCCGGCGTTGATGTCGAGCAGCGCCCTTAAGCTCGACCTACTCCGGACCAACGTCGCCACGAAGAAGAGGAACACCGACCTGGCTTTCCTGCTGGGCGGGGCGGACATGCTCCAGAGCACCGACGAGGCGGTCAAGGCGTGGTACTTGGCGGAGCGTGGCCTCATCATGAATCATCTTCCCTCGACGATGCCGCCCACACCCACGACGCCGCCGCCACGCCCACGTACATGCCGCCGCTGCCGCCAAGCGCAAACGATGATGCCGCCGAGACTGCCCACAGCATAGAAGCCATGCCGACGCCGCCAAGCACAAAGACCCCGTCAAGCCCGCGCATGCCGACTCCGCCGACGCCGAAGGCCGACCTCGCCGCCTGATGCGCGCTTCCGTCCTTTCTGTTTTTTGTACGACGAACTTTTCATACGATCGCTGATCTACTGGCCGCTTGATCGCCGGATTGTGGCGTCTATTTTGTGCGCGGGAATAGACTACGTTTGAATTTGCCGTGGCTGGGGGCCAGTGCCTGGGGGCGTGGCTGGGAGCTAGGCCGCCCCCAGGGGCCGATCTAGCGCCGGTTCGCCCCCAGGACGCTCTTTTTCGGTGCCCTAGGGGCTGAACGACTGGAGATGCTCTTAGAGCATCTCCACCCACGCCCCGAACACGCCCCCCCTCCCCAGGCGATTTTTCGCGCCGGCGCCGAAAAAACGGTCCAGTCGCACACTCAGGAGCCCGTTTTTCGCCGGTTTGGGCCGAAATTTGCGCTGGCGGACTCAGGCCGAACCCGGCGCGCTGGGGGCGCCCGGGGGCGCTGGGACGAGTGATTTTGGCGCGAAAGAGCCGCGGACCCGCCGAGTCAGCGACGCGCGCCTCGTCGTCTTCGGAACGTCTCGGTTTCCTGCGTGGAATCAATGGCAAGGCGACGCCTCCCCTCCCGCCACACGTACACACCGCGCGAGGCTATAAAACCAGTGCCTCCCCCTCGCATCTATCCACACCAACCCACAGTCGCCCGCCGACCGCCGCCAAGCTCTACCTCTTTCCTCATGCACAGCCGCCGATGTTTCTTCCCTCCCCTCTCTCCCAAGCCCGTCCGATGGCTGCGCGATTCCCCGGCGATGCAGCGGCGGCCAACGGCTTCGGCCGCCGCTGGCTCCACGAGTGGGAGGCCTACCTCTTGTTCAAGGCAAACATCCCGGCGCCACCAGACATGCGTGCCGGGTGATGGGGTGGACAGCAACGGGGGCATCCCCATTCCCCCGGTGCCCGATGTCGAAGCATTCCCCGCCATCTTCGCCGCCGAGGTCGACCGCGTGCGGGCGTCCCTGACGGAGGAGCAGCGCGCCCTTCCCCACTACGTCGCCAACAACCACGCGTCGTGGGCGGCGTACTATCAGCACCGTCAGGCGCAGAGGCTGGCGTCCACCAACGGGGCGCCAGTGGTGGGGGCGTCAAGAACAGCAAATGGCGCCGCATATGGTGGGGCGCCCCCGGCTGCACGTTCCACGACGTGCTAGAGTACCTCGAGGGCGGCAATGACCCGCTGCTGGCATACCATGCCGCGGCGGCCGCCCCGGTCCCCCGCCGGAGCGCCGCGCAATGGATGCCCAGGAGGTTTGGCTCCTCATCGATTTCCTCCTCTCACTCCTCCCGCTCCTCTTCCCATTCTTCCGGCTCATCGGCGGTGTTCGTCGTCAAGGCTGAGCCCTGATGTTTACTACACAACCTTCTTCTTGTAGACGCTGTTGGGCCTGCAAGTGCACAGGTTTGTAGGACAGTAGCAAATTTCCCTCAACTGGATGACCTAAGGTTTATCAATCCGTAGGAGGCGTAGAATGAAGATGGTCTCTCTCAAACAACCCTGCAACCAAATAACAAAGAGTCTCTTGTGTCCCCAACACACCCAATACAATGGTAAATTGTATAGGTGCACTTGTTCGGCGAAGAGATGAAGATGCAAGTGCAAAATAGATAGTAGATATGGGTTTTTGTAATCTGAAATAATAAAAACAGCAAGGTAGCGAGCGGTAAAAGTGAGCGTAAACGGTATTGCAATGGTAGGAAACAAGGCCTAGGGTTCATACTTTCACTAGTGTAAGTTCTCTCAACAATAATAACATAGATAGAACATATGACAAGCCCTCAACATGCAACAAAGAGTCACTCCAAAGCCACTAATAGCGGAGAACAAACGTAGAGATTATGGTCGGGTACGAAACCACCACAAAGCTATTCTTTCGGATCGATCTATAAAAGAGTTCGTACTAGAATAACACCTTAAGATACAAATCAACCAAAACCCTAATGTCACCTAGATACTCCATTGTCACCTCAAGTATCCGTGGGCATGATTATACGATATGCATCACACAATCTCAGATTCATCCAACCAACATAAAAGTACTTCAAAGAGTGCCCCAAAGCTACTACTGGAGAGTCAAGAACATGTGCCAACCCCTATACATAGGTTCCCAAGTGTCACGAAAGCCGCAAGTTGATCACCAAAACATACATCAAGTGGATCAATAGAATAACCCATTGTCACCACGGTTATCCCACGCAAGACATACATCAAGTGTTCATAAAAGACTCAATCCGATAAGATAACTTCAAAGGGGAAACTCAATTCATCACAAGAGAGTAGAGGGGGAGAAACATCATAAGATCCAACTACAATAGCAAAGCTCGGGATACATCAAGATCGTGCCATAGATGGAACACGAGAGAGAACACGAGAGAGAGAGAGATCAAACACATAGCTACTGGTACATACCCTCAGCCCCGAGGGTGAACTACTCCCTCCTCGTCATGGATAGCGCCGGGACGATGAAGATGGCCTCCAGTGATGGGATCCCCCTCCGATAGGGTGCCGGAACAGGGTCCTGATTGGTTTTTGGTGGCTACAGAGGCTTGCGGCGGCGGAACTCCGGATCTATCTTCTGTTCTGGAAGATTTAGGGTACGTAGGTATATATGGGTGCAGGGAGAACGTCGGGGGAGCTACGGGGGCCCCACGAGGTAGGGGGCGCGCCCAGGGGGAGGGCGCGCCCCCCACCCTCGTGAGCACCTCCCCTATCTTCTGACGTGGGGTCCAAGTCCATCAGGTGGGTTTCCTTCCAAAAATAACTTCTCCAGTTGATTTCGTTCCGTTTTGACTCCGTCTGATATTCCTTTTCCTCGAAACACTGAAATAGGCATAAAATAGCAAATCTGGGCTGGGCCTCCGGTTAATAGGTTAGTCCCAAAAGTAATATAAAAGTGGATAATAAAGCCCAATATTGCCTAAAACAATAGATAAAGTAGCATGGAGCAATCAAAAATTATAGATACGTTGGAGACGTATCAAGCATCCCCAAGCTTAATTCTTGCTCGTCCTCGAGTAGGTAAATGATAAAGAAAGAATTTTTGATGCGGAGTGATACTTTGGCATAATTTCAATGTAAATCTTCTTAATTGTGATATGAATATTCAGATCCGAAAGATTCAAGACAAAAGTTCATATTGACACAAAAAGAATAATACTTCAAGCATACTAATCAAAGCAATCATGTCTTCTCAAAATAACATGGCAAAAGAAAGTTCATCCCTACAAAATCATATAGTTAGGCTATGTTCCCAACTTCTATCCCCCCGATGACAAGCCAAGCAATTGTTTCATACTTAAATAATCTCAAACTTTTTCAATCTTCACGCAATACATGAGCGTGAGTGATGAATATAGCACTATGGGTGGAATAGAATATGATGATGGGGATTGTGTGGAGAAGACAAAAAAAGAGAAAGTCTCACGTTGACGAGGCTGATCAACGGGCTATGGAGATGCCCATCGATTGATGTCAATATGAGGAGTAGGGATTGCCATGCAACGGATGCACTAGAGCTATGAATGCTCAACAAAAGAAAACTAATGGGTGTGCATCCAACACTAGTAGAAAAACACCTAATAGTCCCGGTTCATAAGGGCCTTTAGTCCCGGTTCATGAACCGGGACTAATGGGTTGTTACTAATACCTCCACCCATTAGTCCCGGTTCAAACACGAACCGGGACCAATGTGCCTCCACGTGGCCCTGTGCGCCGAGCCCAGTGAGGGGGCCTTTGGTCCCGGTTGGTGGCTCCAACCGGGACCAAAAGGCATCCACGCGTCAGCATTACAGTGGTTGGGGTTTATGGTTTTTTTTAAAGGAGGGAAGGTTGGGGGTTTTAGGGGGTTAATTTAGGTGTTTCATATATTGTGTTAGCTAGCTAATTAATAGAGAGAAGTGTCCTCTCTTATGTCCGTGCTTGGTCGACGCTACGTACTATATATACATAAGTGATCGAGAGAACCATTCAGTACAGAAATTCGTCATGCATACGAGAGAAGTGATCGATCGACCTCTCCTTCTCCGAGAGATTGGTCGAACAACAAGTTTTCGTAACATGTATCCGACGCTACTGGCTACATACATGTACAATATGTATAAGATCTCTTAATTACAAACCCCTAGCATTTGAAATCAATTTCCACATGGTATTCTCCGGCTTTACTGATGACGTGGTCAAGAAAGAATCCCGCCAATTCCTCTTGAATTGCTTTCATGCGATCTGGTTCTAGGAGTTCATCCCGCATCTGCCACGTCTAATTTGAAATACATATATATGAATGAAAATCAATAGAAATGATGGTGTAATAAAATGAAATTGTGAATATTATTGCTTACGCACTTCATATTGTCTTCTAGAGTAGCCCCCGCTTGTTTTTCAAAGTCGCGGTGTGGATGAACTCGCACACGTAGTATCCACAGAAATCATTCCCTTCCTCCTGCCACAAGCACTTTACGAGAAATAGAGGTCAATCAAACTGATAATGAAGCATTATAAATGGCATTGATGAAAGTATAGCTATAGAATCAACGGGAGATGCGCGCAACTAGCTAGCCAGTAGTACTTACTTTCGGGTATTTATATCGCTGCTCCTTCGGCAGTCCCGGAGCTTCTGCGGTGAACTGTTTCCAAACCCTGCAAGACAAAGAAAATAATTATTATTACTTGAGATATCAGGAAATGAACAAAAAGTTGCCGATATGGTGCGATAATGATCGATTGAACTTACTTGCTGAGCATTTCAGTGATGTCCGCATAGGTTTTGGGATCTTTCCGTCTCGAGTCTAAGACGGTTACTAGTCCACGCTCAAGCTTAATCTCTAGAAGAATATAGTGGTACCTGCGCACGCATGCATAAATCATCAATTACATTACTACAAGCTCGCTTGAGTAATAAGGGAAACTGAATATGCACACGACAGTAACACTCACGGGCCGTTGTAAGGAAAGAGTATGGTATCTTTGTTTTGATTTTTGATCAACGATTGTAGCAAGTTGTCCTCGGCCTCTTTGACGTTCTTTTCAACCAGAAATACATCTATGATATTTGTGTTAATGAACCCAATATCATAAATTTCTTGTTTTTTGCACTCGACGATCTTCAATCTGCATAATAAATTAAGGATAATTAATTATAAATACATGCAATGAAAGAGCAGAGCTATATATAGAGACTTAATGACAGAAATAGTACTTACAGGCAGTAGTTAAAGACCATTAATTTATCGAGGGCCTTTTGATTGAAGAACTCGAAGAACTCCTCAAATGGAACAGTCAACAGATCATTTGCAACGAGATCGTGCTCCTCTTTAATATGCAAATACAAAGCATTCTTACCCTCAGACTCTCTGCAGGTTTCCATGTACCAATTATGGAATCTTCGCATCATTGTTGTCAGAGATTTTTCATCTTTGACGAGAGGCTTCCCGTACTCGTATCTGTGTCCGTCCACCTCCAAGAAATCAGGAAGTGCATCGTCAGGCAGGTAATCGTCAAGATTGCCATAACCGGCCACCGTCCCCGGAGCATTAGACACATTGAGTGGGGGGCACGATTGCTATGCTTGTTCACTGAGCTGGGCAATGTTTTTCCCCTTTGCTCGTTCTTTTGACCTTTTAGCACTGACAGTAGTTCCCGACCGCTGGGCTTAGAGATATGTCTGTTCAGTAATGCACTCATAGTTGGTTCTCGGTGGAGACTTTGGTGGTTTCCTCAGGGCATCGATAGTGCGCTTTCCTTTCACCGGATCTACCTTCTCCTCCGGAGGTGGATGTCTCTTTGCTTTCACCCCTTCAAAGAACTCCTTCACATGGGTCCGCACAATCGTATCGTTTTCCTCCTCGGACCTCTCGTACGGTAACTTCTCTAGAGGCTTGAGAGATGATGGACCGTATTTGTATTGCCTCCCACCTCTGGTTGTGCTGCTAGACGCCAGAGCAGATGGAGCGGCTGCAGCGTCTGTCTTCTTTCGTGCTTGCTTATGAGGCGGAGGAGAAGGAGTACGACGTGCCGGAGCAGCCGGGGCGGCGGCGGGTCTCTTCCGCCCTTGCTGGCGAGGCGGAGAAGGAGGATGCTGCTGGCTGCTCGGGAGCGCCGGCGCAAGCGGAGAAGGAGGCGGAGTGCCGCCATGCGTGCCTTGATCGTCACTCGCCGGAGGAGGAGGCGGTGGAGAAGGCGGAGTGCCCTGACTCGCTGGAGCAGGAGGAGGAGGCGGAGGCGTCCAGTTCAGAAGGTTGATGAGCTCCTTCTTCCATAGGCATGGAGTCTTCAGTGCAGAACCCAGCCTAGTCTCCCCTTCACTGGTAGGGTGGTCAAGCACGAGGTCCTCAAATCCCTCCGTTATTTCATCCACCATCACCTTAGCATATCCTTTTGGAATCGGCTGGCAGTGATAAGTTGTGCCGGGTCCACTAGGATAAACTTGGCCAACAGCCGCCTTGACCTTCAAAGTCATCCATCGCGCCATCATGTGGCAATTTTGAGACTCCGTGATACCATCCACGGGATAGCTGGCAGGAGCCGTCAAGACATGCTCCGGCTGAAGCAGCTCGGCGGAAGCCACGCTGCTTCTCCGCTGAGATGGCGGGGTAGCTTCGGGGGAAGCTTCGGCAGGTCGTTTGCTACGATCTGCTGCTTCTCGTTCCTCTTCTCGATCCTCTAGCCCCATTACCCTTTCGTGCAGCGCCTGCAGTTGGTCATGCTCCAGTTTCTTCCTCCTCTCGTGGGTTTTGTAACACCCTGCGTCCGAAAAACCAACCTTCCACGGAATGGAGCCTGGCGTGCCTCGTGTCCGTCTAGGGTGCTCAGGATTCCCAAGGGCCATTGTGAGCTCGTCCTTCTCCCTGTTTGGAAGGAACGTCCCTCGCTACGCTGCATCGATATAGTGTCGAAGGTTCTTGACTGGTATTTCCAGTTGCTCGTCCGTCCACTGGCAAAACCCTGTTACAGGGTCCAAGGTTCCGCCAGACCCGAAGAACCAAGTCCGGCAACGGTCTGGCCATCTCATTGTCTCTTGTTCGATCCCTTTTTCAAGCAGATCATTCTCAGCCTTGGACCACTTAGGCCGGGCTTGTAGGTAGCCACCTGACCCAGTGCGATGGTGAAGCGTCTTCTTCGCAACATTTTTCTTGTTTTTCTCCGACATCTTCTTACTCTTTTTCGATGTCTTGTGGGCCACAAATGCGGGCCAGTGATCTTTGATCTTCTCATATTTGCTGATGAATTTTGGTGTCTTTTTATTTTTGACAAACTGGTTCAGCTCTTTCCTCCACCTCCTCATTAGGGTTGCCATCTTCTTAAGAGCACAAGACTTGATTAATTCCACTTTAACTGGCTTCTCCGGATCCTCCTCTGGCGGTAGGGTGAAATTTGCCTTCAGCTGAGTCCAAAGATCTTCTTTCTGTATATCATTGACATAAGACACCTCAGGGTCTTCCTCCTTAGGCTTATACCATTGCTGGATGCTGATCGGGATCTTGTCCCTAACAAGAACCCCGCACTTAGAAGAAAATGCCTTCCTTGTCCAGATGGGTTCAATCGGTTCGCCGTCGGGCGCGATTTCTATGATCTCAAACTTTTCATCCGAGCTCAACTTTTTCTTCGGGCCTCGTCTCCTTACCGAAGTTGTGCTCGATCCGGAGGGCTAGAAATTATAAGGAAGAAAGACGAGAGTAGTTAATATGTGTACATATACCAAAACAATGGAAGCATCAATTAACTAGTCAGCACGGGCTTAACTAATATATATATACCTGGCCGGGATCGGTTCGGTCACCGGAGCAGTCAGCACGGTCTCCTTCTTGTTCCTCCATTGTGTCAATGGAGCCATCATGAACATAGTCCTGTTCTTGTACCGGCATTAATGGGCCGAAGCCATCATGAACATAGCCCTCTTCTTCACCCCGTTCTTCCAGCTGACCAACGGAGTCGAGGAGAAATGACGCAACTTCATCCCTTCCATTTGCGATTATGTCCCTCAATATCGCTTCTGTTTCTTCGTCTCGGCAGTGCTCCATAGTTTCTGCAAATATTTACAACATGTTTATATATGGTACAGATGGCAAACATAGAACTAGCCAGCTAATCACAATAAGGAATCATGTTAGTGGCCTCGACGCTGCTTCTCTAGGGTTTGGGGTCGCCTCGACACAACAACGCTTCGAGAGAGTTAATTTGTCGGGTAGGGGCGCGGCGGGAGGGGGTAGGAGACCAACATCGTTTTCTCTCTAGGGTTTGGGTGTCCTCGAGAGTTTTGGTCGAGCGAGAGGGCCGAGGGAGGGGGTATTTATATCGACCGCCCCTCATGTCGAAGTTATCTCGAGGGGGTTATATCGACAACGACGAGAAAGGAAAATAATTAAGGAAAAGGAAGAAAAGAGGAAGAAGGAAGAAGAAAAAAAAGAGGAGAAGAAGAAAGGAATAGAGGAGAAGTAGAAAAAATAGAATTTTTTTTCTATTTTTTCTTCTTCTCCTCTATTCCTTTCTTCTTCTCCTCTTCTTTTTCTTCTTTTTTCCTCTTCTTATTTATTTCTCCTCTTCTTCATCTTCTTATTTTCCTTTTTCCTCTCATTCTTTTTCTTGTTCTTTCTTCCTTCTTCCTCTTTTCTTCCTTCGACCCTCTCGATCCCTCGACCCTAGAAACCTCGAACCCTCGACCCTGAAACTCTCGACCCTTGACCCCTTAACGACCCTCGACCCTCTACCCTAGTTCCCGACCCTCGACCCCTCGGCGATCCTCGACACCCTCGTTCCCGATAAAAATTAAGAAGAAGAAGAAACAAAAGAGGAGAAAAAAAAGGAGAAGAAGCTCCTCTATTCCTTCTTCTTCTCCTCTTTTTTTCTTCTTCTGTCTCTTCTTCCTCTCCTCGTCTTCTCCTTCTTCTTCTCCTTCTTTCTCTACTTATTTTCCTTTTCCTTATTTTACTTTTTCCTCTTCACTAACATACAATGCACTATCCTAAAATGCAACAAACATAAAATGCACTAAATTGATCAACTAACCTAAAATCAGTGATAAAATGCACTAACCTAAAATCGATATCTACTAACAACTTAAAAAAATAATACATATATGAAAAAATGCATATATGAAAAAAAACATCCTCATATCATCAACAGAAAAAATAGTATTTTTTCTAAAAATCTATCTTTTGCATATATACATCAACATATATATACACTAACCTAAAATGCATAAAAATGCTATCGGAGAGGGGGTATATCGACCCCCCTCATGTATCCACATACATACATCTATACATACATATATACTTACATATATGTATAAATTTTTGCAGATATAAACTTTTGCATATATAAAGTTTTTCTAAAATCTAACTTTTGCATATATGAACATATATACACAGAGAACATATACATATATACACAGAGAACATATACATAAAATGCACAAAAAAAAGAGGAAAGGGCGCCGGCGGCCGGACCGAAGGCGGCGGCGCGTGGTCGGGGCGACGACGATGGGGTTGGGGAAGGGGCGGCGCGCGCGGCGATGGCGACGGGGTCGGGGAACGGGTGGCGCGCGCGGCGACGGCGAC
>NC_041385.1:800983808-800999553 GCF_002162155.2 Triticum dicoccoides
CTTTAGTCCCGGTTGGTGCCACCAACCGGGACCAAAGGCCTCTGTGCTGCCTGCCTCGGGGCCAAAGTTTAGTCCCACCTCACTAGTCGAGAGGGGCGCGCAGTGGTTTATAAGCCCCACTGCCGCACCCCTCTCGAGCTCCTCTCCACCGCAGGCTTTCGGGCCTACTTGCTATTGCTTTGCCTGATGGGCCTTCTGGGCCTACTGCGGGCCTGAATCCTGGCCCATAGTAGGGTTTCTAGTCGTATTTAGGCCGTGGGGGCCTAGTAGGAGGCATTTTTTTTGTTTTTTTGTTTTCTTTACTTATTGTTGGTATATTTATTTATTTTTCCAGTTTTTTCTTTTGTTTTCTGCATTATTTATTTTCTTTTTTTGCTTTATTTTTTAATTGTTTTTGCTTTTAGTTTTAGGAAAATTATAAACTTTCTGTTAGTGCCATTAGTTTTCAAATTTGAAAACACTTTTTTTGTTTTTTTGTTTTCTTTCTTGCTTTATTTATTTTATTTTGTTTCTACTTACAACAAAATACTTATTGTTGTTTTTTCTTTTGTTTTCTGCATTATTTATTTTCTTTTGTTTTTTGCTTTATTTTTTAATTGTTTTTGCTTTTAGTTTTAGGAAAATTATAAACTTTCTGTTAGTGCCATTAGTTTTCAAATTTGAAAACACTTTTTTTGTTTTTTTGTTTTCTTTCTTGCTTTATTTATTTTATTTTGTTTCTACTTACAACAAAATACTTATTGTTGTTTTTTTCTTTTGTTTTCTGTGTTATTTATTTTATTTTGTTTTTTGCTTTATTTTTTAATTGTTTTTGCTTTTAGTTTTAAGAAAATTATAAAGTTTCTGTTAGTGCCATTAGTTTTCAAATTTGAAAACACTTTTTTTGTTTTTTTGTTTTCTTTCTTGCTTTATTTATTTTATTTTGTTTCTACTTACAACAAAATACTTATTGTTGCTATTTTTAATTATTACGAGGGCCGAATCATAAGACATTAAAGCATTTCAAATGAACTCTGAAAAAGTTGAAAGTTGGCATGGTAACATAAATTGACCCACATAGCATGTGCATGTACAAAACAGACAATGGTATCATACTCGTCAGTTACAAAGTTGGCATGATATCATCATAATAGTTGCGGGAGAAAGTCTTCACTTTTTCTTCGCTTGTGTCATTTGCTTATTGCGCCGTAACCATGGATAATCTTCATCGTTTATCAGGATGCTGGGGTCAGCCTTGACTTTGAAGGGAGGAATTTCATGAAACTTTTCATAATCTTCAGACATGTCTGTCTTGTCCTCCACTCCCACGATGTCCCTTTTTTCTGAAAGAACTATGTGGCGCTTTGGCTCATCGTATGATGTATTCGCTTCCTTATCTTTTCTCTTTCTCGGTCTGGTAGACATGTCCTTCACATAGATAACCTGTGCCACATCATTGGCTAGGACGAACGGTTCGTCAGTGTACCCAAGATTTTTCATATCCACTGTTGTCATTCCGTACTGTGGGTCTACCTGTACCCCGCCTCCTCACAGATCGACCCATTTGCACTCAAACAAAGGGACCTTAAAATCTACTCCGTAGTCAAGTTCCCATATGTCCACTATGTAACCATAATATGTGTCATTTCCCCTCTCGGTTGTTGCATCAAAGCGGACACCGCTGTTTTGGTAGGTGCTCTTTTGATCTTGGTCAATCGTGTAAAATGTATTCCCATTTATCTCGTATCCTTTCCAAATCAATACAGTCAAAGATGGTCCCCTGGACAACAAGTACAGCTCATCACAAACAGTGTTGTCACCTCTGATACGTGCTTCCAACTAACTGCTGAAAGTCCTGATGTGTTCACATGTAATCCAGTCGTCGCACTGCTCCGGGTGTTTGGAGCGCAAACTGTTCTTATGTTCATCGACATACGGGGTCACCAAGGTAGAGTTCTGTAGAACTGTGTAGTGTGCTTGAGACCAAGAATATCCGTCCCTGCATATTATTGAGTCCCTTCCAAGCGTGCCTTTTCCAGTCAGTCTCCCCTCATACCGTGATTTAGGAAGACCTATCTTCTTAAGGCCAGGAATGAAGTCAACACAAAACCCGATGACATCCTTTGTTTGATGGCCCATGGAGATGCTTCCTTCTGGCCTAGCGCGGTTACGGACATATTTCTGCAGGACTCCCATGAACCTCTCAAAGGGGTACATATTGTGTAGAAATACGGGGCCCAGAATGACAATCTCGTCAACTAGATGAACTAGGACGTGCGTCATGATATTGAAGAAGGATGGTGGGAACACCAGCTCGAAACTGACAAGACATTGCACCACATCACTCCTTAGCCTTGGTATGATTTCTGGATCGATCACCTTCTGAGAGATTGCATTGAGGAATGCACATAGCTTCACAATGGCTAATCGGACGTTTTCCGGTAGAAGCCCCCTCAATGCAACCGGAAGCAGTTGCGTCATAATCACGTGGCAGTCATGAGACTTTAGGTTCTGAAACTTTTTCTCTGCCATATTCATTATTCCTTTTATATTAGACGAGAAGCCAGTCGGGACCTTCATACTAAGCAGACATTCAAAGAAGATTTCCTTCTCTTCTTTAGTAAGAGCATAGCTGGCAGGACCTTCATACTGCTTTGGAGGCATGCCGTCTTTTTCGTGCAAACGTTGTAGGTCCTCCCGTGCATCAGCTGTATCTTTTGTCTTCCGATACACGCCCAAGAAGCCTAGCAGATTCACGCAAAGGTTCTTCATCACGTGCATCACGTCGATCGAAGAGCGGACCTCTAGGTCTTTCCAGTAGGGTAGGTCCCAAAATATAGATTTCTTCTTCCACATGGGTGCGTGTCCCCCAGCGTCACTCGGAACAGCTAGTGCGCCGGGACCCTTTCCAAAGATTACATGTAAACCATTGACCATAGCAAGTACGTGATCACCGGTACGCATGGCGGGCTTCTTCCGGTGATCTGCCTCGCCTTCGAAATGCTTGCCTTTCTTTCGACATTGATGGTTGGTCGGAAGAAATCGACGATGGCCCAGGTACACATTCTTCCTGCAGCTTGCCAGGTATATACTATCGGTGTCAAGTAAACAGTGCGTGCATGCGTGGTATCCCTTTTTTGTCTGTCCTGAAAGGTTACTGAGAGCGGGCCAATCGTTGATGGTCACGAACAGCAACGCCTTTAGGTTAAATTCCTCCTATTTGTGCTCATCCCACGTACGTACACCGTTTCCATTCCACAGCTGTAAAAGTTCGTCAACTAATGGCCTTAGGTACACATCAATGTCGTTGCCGGGTTGCTTAGGGCCTTGGATGAGAACTGGCATCATAATGAACTTCCGCTTCATGCACATCCAAGGAGGAAGGTTATACATACATAGAGTCACGGGCCAGGTGCTGTGATTGCTGCTCTGCTCCCCGAAAGGATTAATGCCATCCGCGCTTAAAGCAAACCATACGTTCCTTGGCTCACTTGCAAACTCATCCCACTACTTTCTCTCGATTTTTCTCCACTGCGACCCGTCAGCGGGTGCTCTCAACTTCCCATCTTTCTTACGGTCCTCACTGTGTCATCGCATCAACTTGGCATGCTCTCTGTTTCTGAACAGACGTTTCAACCGTGGTATTATAGGAGCATACCACATCACCTTCGCAGGAACCCTCTTCCTGGGGGGCTCGCCATCAACATCACCAGGGTCATCTCGTCTGATCTTATACCGTAATGCACCGCATACCGGGCATGCATTCAGATCCTTGTACGCACCGCGGAAGAGGATGCAGTCATTAGGGCATGCATGTATCTTCTGCACCTCCAATCCTAGAGGGCATACGACCTTCTTTGCTGCGTATGTACTGTCGGGCAATTCGTTATCCTTTGGAAGCTTCTTCTTCAATATTTTCAGTAGCTTCTCAAATCCTTTGTCAGGCACAGCATTCTCTGCCTTCCACTGCAGCAATTCCAGTACGGTACCGAGCTTTGTGTTGCCATCTTCGCAATTGGGGTACAACCCTTTTTTGTGGTCCTCTAACATGCGATCGAACTTCAGCTTCTCCTTTTGACTTTCGCATTGCGTCCTTGCATCGACAATGACCCGGCGAAGATCATCATCATCGGTCACATCGTCTGGTTCCTCTTGATCTTCAGCAGCTTCGCCCGTTGCAGCATCATCGTGCACATCGTCTGGTTCCTCTTGATCTTTAGTAGCATCACCGTATTCAGGGGGCACATAGTTGTCATCGTACTCTTCTTCTTCGCCGTCTTCCATCATAACCCCTATTTCTCCGTGCCTTGTCCAAACATTATAGTGTGGCATGAAACCCTTGTAAAGCAGGTGGGTGTGGAGGATTTTTCGGTCAGAGTAAGACTTCGTATTCCCACATATAGGGCATGGACAACACATAAAACCATTCTACTTGTTTGCCTCAGCCACTTCGAGAAAATCATGCACGCCCTTAATGTACTCGGAGGTGTGTCTTGAACCGTACATCCATTGCCGGTTCATCTGCGTGCATTATATATAATTAAGTCTGTCAAAAATCATTACAGAACATCATGAATAAATAATTAAGTGACCAAATTAATAGAAGTTCATCATCACATTAAAACCAAAGTACATACATAGTTCTCATCTAACAACATAAAGCTCTGTAGAGCATCTAAATTAATTAAACCATACACTGAAACTATGTAAAACATTTCAATGCGAAAACAAATGCGATCATAATCGAAACCAATGTAACAACTGATCCAACGACATAATGATACCAAGCCTCGGTATGAATGGCATATTTTCTAATCTTTCTAATCTTCAAGCGCATTGCATCCATCTTGATCTTGTGATCATCGACGACATCCGCAACATGCAACTCCAATATCATCTTCTCCTCCTCAATTTTTCTAATTTTTTCCTTCAACAAATTGTTTTCTTCAACTAAATTTAACCTCTCGACAATAGGGTCGGTTGGAATTTCCGGTTCAACAACCTCCTAGATAAATAAAATCTATGTCACGTTGGTCGGCATAATTGTCATAAACAATAAATGAACCAATAGTTATGAAAAGATAATATATACCACATCTGAATCATAGACAGGACGAGGGCCGACGGGGGCGGATACCAAAACCATCGCACTATATAAGATGCAATAATAAAAGTAAGAAAATTATACAAGTATCTAGATAAACATACAAGTAAGAGTTTTTTTTCCTTCAGAAAGAAGATAAGAACAAGAGGCTCACCACGGTGGTGCCGGCGACGAGATCGGCGCGGGTGATCGACGGCGGTGAAGACGGGGACGGGACGTGATGGACCGTTAAACCTAGACAAATACTGAGAAAAATTGAGCTTGGAGGTGGAGCTTGGGGAGGAGAAATCTTAAGTAGCGTGGCTCGGGCATTCCATCGAACACCTCGTGTGCATAGGAGGTGAGCTAGAGCACCACAAAGCTCTCTCCTCGCCGGCCACAAAAAACAGAGCAGTGAGAGTGCTCTGCTCGCGGGGTATATATAGGCAATTAATTGGTCCCGGTTCGTGGCTTGAACCGGGACTAAAGGGAAGCCTTTGGTCCCGGTTCATTCCCCCAACCGGGACCAATGGTGGTGGGCCAGGGGCAAGGCACATTGGTCCCGGTTCGTCCCACCAACCGGGACCAAAAGGTCCAGACGAACCGGGACCAATGGCCCACGTGGCCCGGCCGGCCCCCGGGGCTCACGAACTGGGTCCAATGCCCCCATTGGTCCCGGTTCTGGATTGAACCGGGACTAATGGGCTGACCCAGCCTGGACCATTGCTTCCTTTTCTACTAGTGCAACTTGCTTGCTCACGAAGACCTAGGGCATTTTGAGGAAGCCCATCGTAGGAATATACAAGCCAAGTTCTATAATAAAAAATTCCCACTAGTATAAAAAGACAACTTATGAGACTCACTACATGAAAAACAAGGTGCTACTTTGAAGCACAATATATGAGACTCACTACATGAAGAACAAGGTGCTACTTTGAAGCACAATATATGGGACTCTCTACATGAAGAACAAGGTTCTACTTTGAAGCACAAGTGTGGAAAAAGAGATAGTAGCATTGCCCCTTTTTTTATTTTCTTTTTTTGGGCCTTTCTTTTTTTTTGGCCTTTCTCCCCCTTTTTTTGGGCAATGCTCTAATAATGATGATCATCACACTTCTATTGATTACAACACAAGGATTACAACTCGAAACTTAGAACAAGACATGACTCTATATGAATGCCTCCGGCAGTGTACCGGGATGGTGCAATGAATCAAGAGTGACATGTATGAAAAATAATGCATGGTGGCTTTGCCACAAATACGATGTCAACTACATGATCATGCAATGGCAATATGACAAAAGTAATGTATGTCATGATGATGATGATGGAAGTTGCATGGCAATATATCTCGGAATGGCTATGGAAATGCCATAATAGGTAGGTATGGTGGCTGTTTTGAGGAAGATATAAGGAGGTTTATGTGTGATAGAGCATATCGTATCACGGGGTTTGGATGCACCGGCGAAGTTTGCACCAACTCTCAAGGTGAGAAAGGGCAATGCACGGTACCAAAGAGGCTAGCAAATGGCGGAAAGGTGAGAGTGCGTATAATCCATGGACTCAACATTAGTCAAAAGAACTCATATACTTATTGCAAAAATTTAGAAGTCGTCAAAAATTCAAGTACTACGCGCATGCTCCTAGGGGGATAGATTGGTAGGAAAAGACCATCGCTCGTCCCCGACCGCCACTCATAAGGATGCACAAGCCAAGTACACTTCATGTTTCAAATTTATTACACAACTTTAACCATACGTGCATGCTACGGGACTTGCAAACTTCAACACAAGCATTTCTCAAATTCATAATCACCCAACTAGCACGACTTTGATATTATCACCTCCATATCTCAAAACAATTATCAACCATCAAACTTATCATAGTATTCAACGCACTCAAAAGAAAGTTTCACATATCTTGGATACCAATTATATTAACATTAAGCAAATTACCATGCTATTAACGACTCTCAGAATAATGTAATTGAAGCATGAGAGATCAATAGTTTCTTGAAAACAAATCCACCACCGTGCTCTAAAAGATATAAGTGAAGCACTAGAGCAAAAATTATCACGCTCAAAAGATATAAGTGAAGCACAATGAGCAAAACTATCAAGCTCAAAAGGTATAAGTGAAGCACATAGAGTATTCTAACAAATTCCAATTCATGTATGGCTCTCTCTCATTCAAGAATTTTAGATCTTGATACTTTATTCAAACAGCAAGCAAAGCTAAATAAAACTACATTGCAAGGATAGCACAACTCAAGTGAAGAAGCAAAAACTTAGGCTCAACCGATACTAACCGATAGTTGTTGAAGAAGAAAGGTGGGATGCCTACCGGGGCATCCCCAAGCTTAGATGCTTGAGACTTCTTGAAATAATATCTTGGGGTGCCTTGGGCATCCCCAAGCTTGAACTTTTGTGTCTCCTTAATTCCTCTCATATCATGGTTTCTCTTCTTTTTATCAAAAGCTTCATTCACAACAAACTCAACAAGAACTCGTGAGATAGGTTAGTATAAACCAATGCAAAACCTCATCATATTCTATTGTAACAAATCACTAAAATTATTGTTCAACATTGAATACTAAATGCCTCTGCGTATTTAATACTCCTATCATCAAATAGAATCATTAAACAAGCAAACATATGCAAACAATGCAACCATAAGAGCAATCTGCCAAAACAGTACAGTCTGTAAAGAATGCAAGAGTATCAATACTTCCCTGACTCCAAAAATTATGAACTAAAATTCCCACTTAATAAATCAGAGCTCAATATGCAAAAAGATTCAACGTTAGACCATGCTCTGACTTTTCTAGGGAATTTTTGCAACAACGGTAAACTTTCTGTTTTCAAACAGCAACATGCAAACTAGCAAAATAAGCATGCCAAAGGCTATCCTTGACTTTTTTATTTAAACTAAAGAGGCAAAACACTATTCTAACTAACAGCAAACAAAAAATAACAAAATAAAATGACGGTCCAAGCAAAACACACATCATGTGGTGAATAAAAATATAGCTCCAAGTAAAGTTACCGATGAATGAAGACGAAAGAGGGGATGCCTTCCGGGGCATCCCAAGCTTAGGCTCTTGGTTGTCCTTGAATATTACCTTGGGGTGCCTTGGGCATCCCCAAGCTTAGGCTCTTGCCACTCCTTATTCCATAGTCCATCGAATCTTTACCCAAAACTTGAAAACTTCAACCACACAAAACTCAAAACAAAACTCGTAAGCTCCGTTAGTATAAGAAAATAAAACCACCACTTAGATACTGTAATGAACTCATTCTACATTCATATTGGTTTAATATCTACTGTACTTAAACTTATCTATGGTTCATACCCTCCGATACTACTCATAGATGCATCAAAATAAGCAAACAACACATAGAAAACAGAATCTGTCAAAAATAGAACAGTCTGTAGTAATCTGTATAAAACGTATACTTATGGAACCCCAAAAATTATGAAATAAATTGCTGGACCTAAGAAAGTTGTCTATTAATCATATTCAAAAAGAATCAACCTAAAAGCACTCTCCAGTAAAAAATGGCAGCTAATCTCGTGAGCACTAAAGTTTCTGTTTTCTACAGCAAGATCATATAAACTTCACCCAAGTCTTCCCAAAGGTTCTACTTGGCACTTTATTGAAACAAAAGCTATAAAACATGATTACTACAGTAGAATAATCATGTGGACACACAAAAACAGTAAGGATAAATATTGGGTTGTCTCCCAACAAGCGCTTTTCTTTAATGTCTTTCCAGCTAGGCATGATGATGACAATGATGCTCACATAAAAGATAAGAATTGAAACATAACGGGAGCATCATGAAGCATATGACTAGCACATTTAAGTCCAACCCACTTCCTATGCATAGGGATTTTGTGAGCAAACAACTTAGGGGAACAATAATCAACAAGCATAGGAAAGTAAAACAAGCATAGCTTCAAAACTTTAAGCATATAGAGAGGAAACTTGACATTATTGCGATTCCTACAAGCATATGTTCCTCTCTCATAATAATTTTCAGTAGCATCATGAATGAATTCAACAATATAACCAGCACCTAAAGCATTCTTTTCATGATCTACAAGCATAGAAAAATTTCTACTCTCCACATAAGCAAACTTCTTCTTTATAGCATACGTATCATCACAATAATCATCATAAATAGGAGGCATGCTTTCATCATAGTAAATTTGCTCATCAAAGCTTGGGGGATAAAAAATATCATCTCCATCAAACATAGCTTCCCCAAGCTTGTGGCTTTGCATATCATTAGCATCATGGATATTCAAGGAATTCATACTAACAACATTGCAATCATGCTCATCATTCAAAGATTTAGTACCAAACATTCTATAGATTTCTTCTTCTAGTACTTGAGCACAATTATCCTTTCCATCATACTCACGAAAGGTATTTAAAAGGTGAAGCGTATGAGACAAACTCAACTCCATTTTTTTAGTTTTCTTTTATAAACTAGACTAGTGCTAAAAAAAGAAACAAAAAGATTCGATTGCAAGATCTAAAGATATACCTTCAAGCGCTAACCTCCCCAGCAACGGCGCCAGAAAAGAGCTCGATGTCTACTACACACCCTTCTTCTTGTAGACGTTGTTGGGCTTACAAGTGGACAGGTTTGTATACAGTAGCAAATTTCCCTCAAGTGGATGACCTAAGGTTTATCAATCCGTAGGAGGCGTAGGATGAAGGTGGTCTCTCTCAAACAACCCTGCAACCAAATAACAAAGAGTCTCTTGTGTTCCCAACACACCCAATACAATGGTAAATTGTATAGGTGCACTAGTTCGGCGAAGAGATGAAGATACAAGTGCAAAATAGATAGTAGATATGGGTTTTTGTAATCTAAAATAATAAAAACAGCAAGGTAGCGAGCGGTAAAAGTGAGCGTAAACGGTATTGCAATGGTAGGAAACAAGGCCTAGGGTTCATACTTTCACTAGTGTAAGTTCTCTCAACAATAATAACATAGATAGAACATATGACAAGCCCTCAACATGCAACAAAGAGTCACTCCAAAGCCACTAATAGCGGAGAACAAACGTAGAGATTATGGTCGGGTACAAAACCACCACAAAGCTATTCTTTCGGATCGATCTATAAAAGAGTTCGTACTAGAATAACACCTTAAGATACAAATCAACCAAAACCCTAATGTCACCTAGATACTCCATTGTCACCTCAAGTATCCGCGGGCATGATTATACGATATGCATCACACAATCTCAGATTCATCCAACCAACATAAAAGTACTTCAAAGAGTGCCCCAAAGCTACTACCGGAGAGTCAAGAACGTGTACCAACCCCTATGCATAGGTTCCCAAGTGTCACGAAACCCGCAAGTTGATCACCAAAACATACATCAAGTGGATCAATAGAATAACCCATTGTCACCACGGTTATCCCATGCAAGACATACATCAAGTGTTTATAAAAGACTCAATCCGATAAGATAACTTCAAAGGGGAAACTCAATTCATCACAAGAGAGTAGAGGGGGAGAAACATCATAAGATCCAACTACAATAGCAAAGCTCGGGATACATCAAGATCGTGCCATAGATGGAACACGAGAGAGAACACAAGAGAGAGAGAGAGATCAAACACATAGCTACTGGTACATACCCTCAGCCCCGAAGGTGAACTACTCCCTCCTCGTCATGGATAGCGCCGGGATGATGAAGATGGCCTCCGGTGATGGGATCCCTCTCCGGCAGGGTGCCGGAACAGGGTCCCGATTGGTTTTTGGTGGCTACAAAGGCTTGCGGCGGCGGAACTTCCGATCTATCTTCTGTTCTAGAAGATTTAGGGAACGTAGGTATATATGGGTGCAGGGAGAACGTCGGGGGAGCTACGGGGGCCCCATGACGTTTCAAAATGAAGGCCCAAAATATTTAGCTAGCGGCCCATGCAACACATGCATCAGCACCGCTGGTTCATTGCCCCTACCAAACCTTTAGTCCCACCTCGGCTGGCCACGGGGAAAGAAGCCATTGATGAGTCTATAAAACAAGCTGTTGGCTGCTCTTTGCATGTCGCTTCACAGCGCTGAAACCTGTGTGCGTGGGCCACAGAATATTTTTTCCCCAATATTTAATGTATATATCTATTGCCCAATGGGTGCGCGAATGGGTCGGGTGACCTGATGGGTCGGGCATGGGTCTGAGTTTAGCCCCATGGGTAGGGTCGCGGGTGGGTGCTCTGCCTGATAGTTGACTCGGGCATGGGTATGGTTGGGGTTGACCCGGTGAAACCTGACCTGACTGCCATGTTGAATCTTGTGGTTGGATGGTTAGTAGGACAGTGCTATCCCAAGCCCATTAGGGTTCAGATCCTGGTTCTTGTATTTATTCTGAATTTATTTCAAAATTTCCAGACATACGCGTTCAGTGGGAGGAGACGATCCCGTCGACTACGAGGTGCCTATGGTGACTTGGTAAAATCTCAAGATGACATGCCACTCAGTCTCTCGGAGGTGCTCGTAAGGATAGGGTATGCCTGTGTGTACGTTCATATGAGTGAGTATATGTGCATATGTATGAGTGCTTGCGTCTGTACTGTGTTGAAATGACACACCCCTTAACATAATATGCATAACTAAGACACCCCACCCCCTTCCCCACCCCACCCCACACACAACAACAAATTAAAATTTAGCGGACCCATATGTGGTTGGATGTCTAGAGGACAGTGGTATACCTAGCCCACCAGATTTTAAGTCCTAGACATGACACATCGTACCGCTGACATCCCGCAGGGTAATCCTAGGTCGAGGGGATCTGGGACCGTGCAACCCCGTGGCACTACTCTTGCCCTCTGGGAATCTACCATTTATAATGCGTGCTCACACAATCGAGGCCCTCTAAGCTTTGGACGACAATCTCCCAGCCTAATAGATATTGACGTTATAAACTTCCTTCTTTGGTGATACGCGAAGGGGACATTACTGTAGCCCAGACCAGGGCCTTCCCACATAGGCAAATATGATTGCACTGTTTAGTTTGGTTTTGTGGCACCGAGGCTTGATGTTATTAACGACTGAGGGTAATGTGTGAGACAAAAAGACTTTACCCTCCGTGTTTAGGCTGCCCGTAATGGAAGTATCATAAGTAATATCATGCATGCCAACTAAGCAATGTTGATGAGGTGGCATAGAATTAAACGAAGAAAGAGATGGTTGAGTATCATATCATGATACCATATCGTATTAAATGATGTGCTACTTTATGTCATGCATGATAATAAATGTAGTCATCTATGATACCAACATATGATACTAGACATTACAAATATAGTATCATACACTAGTATCATATGCATGATACTAGTACATGATACTCTCCATTGCAACCAATCTTACAGTTTTATCTATCTTGACCGACCATCAAACAATAACCAGTACTTAAAAGTATAACAGTAATACTAGCATCTACTACTGAAAGTAAACAACAAGCAAAACTACAACGAAAAGTAAGACGGTAAAGTGAACTGCAACTGAAAGTAAAACCAACAAAGCTATAAACAGTAAAAACTCAAACAAAGTCAAGCAAAGTCGTGGATTGTTGGTTGCTCATGATAAAGAGCGGGCTTGCCTCCCGGTCGACGAATCTTCGAGAGGTGGTGCGGTGATCCTTCGGGTGAAGTTTTTGCGTCGGTGAATGGGGTCTCGCAAACGGCCTAAACGTGTTACATAAAAAGGTGTCAATTCCATATGTGTGACACAATATGGAAGTGGTACTAACGGAACGGCCTCATAAAACGAAAACTGTGAGCATTGGAATCAACTCAATCGAAGCTACCAGCTAAAGGAAAAAGGCTAACTGTGAGCTGCTGATCTCTCGTGTTTGAGCCACGGCTTCATCCATTTCATGCACAGATCAAGCTTCGGTGCCCTAGGGCTGGGCTGGTGCCCTTCCTCGTGGTCATCTTGTCTCCTGTTTTGTCTGTAGGTTGTTGGCATGCGTGTCATTAAACTGTGTTAATTGCTGCTATTGCAGGCCTTAAACTGGTTTGTTCTTGTACACCTCTGTGGACCTTGTTTGATACTTGTTGGCTTTATCTACAAAAGAAAAAAGAAGAAAATATCTTCACTGAATTATATCATGGCTATTTTACAACTTAGTACTGTCACTAGAAAACATATATATGCACTGAATTATATCATGGCTATTTTACAACTCAGTACTGTCTCACTCTCATAGCTCATGTTCGCAATTGTGGAGAACAAATTTGTGGTGCCGCTGCCCTATTTTAGGGCATCTCTATTTTAAGGCAACTGTTGCAGTCCCTATTTGGTGTGCTACGGCCACTTTCTCGTGCCCTAAGAGTTAATTTTTTGTGCTCCAAATTTTAATCGTTTGGTGCCCTATCATAGGGCAGCTATTGGAGATTCTATAAGAAAGCACCAAGATCATCGTGTAATGATAAACATGTATGTTTCTTGCTCAATGACTCCCTCATTTTGAGATAAGCCACATAGCTTTCGCTCCCAGAGTTCAAGATCAAAGTAGCAGTTGCATGTAAGGCATACGTCAGCCTAACATTTCTCACAACGAATGATGTAAACCATCATCTTCCAAGTTCAAATCTGAATCCCATAAAAAAACATTTTCACTCAAATCAACTTCAGAAACAAATCATAATTTGTTCAAACTTGACCCATCCAAACTACTCTCAAATTAACAAAGTTCTGGCAGGATTAGGAAAACACTAAGATAACGTCTCATGATAGCAGACAAGTTTCTTGCTGTAAGACTCCCTCGTTCCAAGATAAGGCACAAAGTTTTCCACTACCAAAAGTTCAGGATCACCAGAGCAGCAAGCATGCAATACATGCTTCAGGCTAAAATTTCTCATGGCGAATGATGTAGACCATCATAGTCAGAGGCTCCTTGTTCTTCATCAGCTTGAAGAGACAGAGGTCCCCCTCCCTCAGGCGGTTGGCGCGGGCGAAAGAGGTCCATCCTTTGAGAACCCTCATTATATGAGCTGTGTGTCGCATGCTGTGTTGCACATTGGTAGTCCATGATCTGCTCTTCCCCTCCCGCTGGAGCACCAAAGTTATATGTCGATTCTTTCCGCGATGATGGCCAGCAGCAGACTTCTGAACAAGATATCTGCTTGTGTATTGCGAGCCAAAGCACTATTTATATAGGTAAGACAGGGAAAATGTTAGAATGACACAACGGCGGAGATACATGGAAATTTGTTCCCATCTATATTGAACTAATGGGCAGCAACAGAAAATGTTTTCCCCTGAACTTACTAGGACGGGAATGTTATAGCTACCACCCCGACAGACATTGCTCTTGCCCATGACAGCAACATACAAGGGCAGTTCTGACTTGATTTCATTGACTTTCTCAAACACTCTTTTCTTCTATGCTGGTGTTAGACAGGATCTGTACAAGGCAACATGAAGGGAGGCTCAGAACCTCCCTCAGAATCATCAGGGACTCCATGCTCTTCATGTTCCGAAGAGTACTCTTCACCCGGACAAGTTTTCACATGAATCAGAAAAATATAATGCGAACTAATATGCAATATATACATCCTAGCAGTGGAAAGATCTTAGTGTCAAGCTGGCATACCATCGGTAGGTGGTTCCTCCATAGCAACTGCCATCTTTTTGCTTGTCCTCCAAGTATTTCCGGACGGAGGGAGTAGAAAAGAAACTGTACATGGCTACACAAAGTGAGCAGTTTATACAAAATGTGATGGTAAAACTTACGTACCAGAGTAGGACCCTGTTATACATTGCTCTTCTTCATCTGGACGACAAGCACCGGGATTTTGATGACAAGCTACTCCCTCCGTTCCTAAATATTTGTCTTTTAGAGATTTCAACAATTGACTACATACGGAGCAAAATGAGCTATATACATCCGTATGTGGCAGCCCATTTTATCTCTAAAAAGACAAATATTTAGGAACGGAAGGAGTACTACATAGTTTTCGCTCCGGGAGTTGAAGAATGAAGATCATCGAACCAGCAGCATGCAAGGCATGCTTCAGGCTAACATTTCTCACAGCGTATGATGTCAAAGTTCAAACTTGAATTCCATTAAAAAAACATGTTTAGGCAAACCAACCTCAGAAACACATAATAAGTTGTTCAAACTTGAACCATCCAAATTATTCTCAAATAACAAAGTTCTGGCAGAAGAAAGCACTAAGATAACGTCTCATGATAGCAGATAAGTTTCTTGCTCTACAACTGCCTCGTTCCAAGATAAGCCACGTAATTTTCCCCTTGTCCATGTCCGCTGCGTGCCTTTTCTTCCCACGTTATCTCTTTCCCTCCACAGGGCCGTTCCTAGTTCTCTTCCCGCATTATCTCTCTGTATCAAGTCTCGCGGCTGCTTGTTGACTTGTTTAACTTATCCATATTTGAATTGGTGAGAATTAGTTCAAAGAAGCGAGGTGGAACTAATCTATCTATCTTCTATTGTATATAAAAAGTGCTTGAAGGGTTAACCAGAAAAAAGATAAATAGGCTAGAAATTACCACAATAACTAGAAACATCTGGTCGTTGATTTGGTGGACCCATCACTTAAAAGATGTAATTAACGGATTAGATCTAAGACCTCCCAAAAAGAAAAAGAAAACTGAAAAGAAAAAAACTGCAGCTATCCAATAAGCTAGA
>NC_041385.1:800999971-801006687 GCF_002162155.2 Triticum dicoccoides
GGAACTAATCTATCTATCTTCTATTGTATATAAAAAGTGCTTGAAGGGTTAACCAGAAAAAAGATAAATAGGCTAGAAATTACCACAATAACTAGAAACATCTGGTCGTTGATTTGGTGGACCCATCACTTAAAAGATGTAATTAACGGATTAGATCTAAGACCTCCCAAAAAGAAAAAAAAAACTGAAAAGAAAAAAACTGCAGCTATCCAATAAGCTAGAAATTACCACAATAACTAGAAACATCTGGTCGTTGATTTGGCGGACCCATAACTTAAAAGATGTAATTAACGGATTAGATCTAAAACCTCCCAAAAAGAAAAAAAACTAAAAAGAAAAAAACTGCAGCTATCCTTGGATAAACAAAGCTAGCTAGGACTTTCCTAAAAAAAGTAGAGAGGCGTGGGGTTATATTTTCCCTTGCTAGACTAGGACTCTTTCCTTGCAAGACTAGGACTCTTAGAAAATGCAAGCGTGGCATGGGCCATTACTTTTTTATGGGCATGCATATGCATTCTTCTCTTGGTATATGGATGCATGCAAAAAACAAATACACGGCCGACGGGTCAGGCATGAGCGTCTATATCCAAACATTAAGGACACTACGTTACATACTTGCATCATGTATGTATCCAACCATTAAGGAGCTAGCTCTGAGATATAAACTTTTTTCTTGGCGCTCATCCATACATGGACGATAAACTATACCTCCATATGTTGGACGAGTTGGACGAACGTACATGGACGAAACAATCCACACATGCGCATGCTTAGTCTTCGAGGAGCTAGATCTGAGATATAAACATTTTGCCTGTCGCTCATCCATACATGGACAAGAATTTCATACTTGCATCATGTATGTATCCAACCATTAAGGAGCTAGATCTGAGATATAAACTTTTTCTTTGGCGCTCATCCATACATGGACGATAACCTATACCTCCATGTGTTGGACGAGTTGGACGCCCGTCCATGGACGAAACAATCCACACATGCGCATGCTTAGTCTTCGAGGAGTTAGATATGAGATATAAACATTTTGCCTCAGGCTCATCCATACATGGACAAGAATCTATACGTACATATGTTGGACAAGTTGGACGCCCATACATGGACCAAACAATCCGCACACGGACATGCTCAGTCTTTGATCGCTCTGATGTAGTAATCAAAAGCAAGAAGAGCTGTCGTTCCATCACAATCAGGCAGCCTGACTGGAATCAAATCCCTCGTATGTGCCTAGCACATGGTTACGAACATGGCTCTACCCATTTATGATAAGTGGGAAAACTAATTGAAGCTCTACCCATTTATGATAAGTGGGAAAACTAATTGAAGGAGGTACTGGCGACCGGTCGGAGCATATGATGTTGATCCGCGAGATTACTTGTCGTCTTCGGGAACATGGTGAATTCTTAGTTAAGCTTGTGAGGCGTGAACAAAACGTGGTTAGTCATTTTTTAGCGAACTTTGGTCGAATAAAGAAGCGCACTGCGGTGTGGCTTCACTCTGGGCCGGACGAGGTTCCGGACCTTTGTAATGCAGACATGGCTGCCACTTAATTAATGAATTCTTTTTTCCCCGCAAAAAAAAAAGTATGATGCACACATAAAAAACTATCGTAAACTTCCTCATGCACACAACTAAGAGCTAGGTACAGTAGACATGTACCTGGCATGTCTTTTATCTATTGTTTCATCTATTAATGTATTATATAACTAAAAATAATATTTTTTATGGAAGTGAACTATGTCAAACAAGAGCTGTGTATCAATCATAGATATGTGTTATTTTGCAAGAAAAAAACCATAGATATGTGCTTATGTAACCAAGCGAGGAATGATGTGTTGTACAAATTTTTGGTTGTATGGAGTATAAATATGAATGAAACTCATATATTTTTCGGTTCGATATGATAGATTTCTAAGAAAACTGGCCAAACGTACTACCAAAGTGGACGAAACAGCCACTATACTGAACATTCTCAAGCCCGAATTGGTACATTTGAAAGTCACAAGAATAAACATTTTTGTACAAAAAATTAATAAATTTATTTCAAAAACTTTAACAGATTCCTTTCCCAAGTAGTAGATGAATATGCGCGCGCTGCGGCCGAATAAAACACAACCATCGCACAACGCGAAGCATGTCGGCTTGCATGGCCATCAACATGGCGCGCACAAGGTATTGTGTGGCTGAGCATTCGGTGGGGGTGCTGGTCAGTCCATATGATCGGCAAGCAAAAGTTCAGGGTGGTAAGTTTCCCTTTTTTTATACTATAGTACCATATGAAATCATGTGATTGAGAAATAAACAAGAAATTTACAATATAAATAGCTTATTGCTTTGAGAAAACGGTATTTTTTTTACATTGTGTATTTTTTTACAATATTGATTTTAAATTAGTTTTTGGTACGTCAGAACTTAATAGATATTTCCAATCAGCAAATATAGATCCCAGAATCAAATATATCATATTATTACATCCCATTTGCCAATCACATTTTAGCCAAAAAATAACCACATCCAATTGATATAACTTTGTGTTTAACGTATCTTTAGATTAATTATGAAACCATTTTACCATTTTTCTAGGATGACCTTATCGCTTATGTTAACCACACACTATTGCGAGGTAATATTTTACACTTCTCCATTGGAATACTGTAGATTTCATGCCCTACCTTGGAGATCTCAGTTTCCAATGTAATACTTTTATATGGCAAGTTTGAGCCACGTACTAGGCCATAGTACTAACAAATAGTTCAGAGGTAAATACACTAGAAGTCTTAGAACTTGCGTGTGGCGGTCAGTTTGGTGCACAAACTTGCAAATTACGTGTTTCTGGTCTGCTAACTTGTATAGACGTGCAAATACGGTCACATTTTACGTACGCGGATGTATCTATAACCTGCATGGCACGCCAACATCCCTAGGGCCCAGTGTCAGCCACTGTAATAGTTCTCATATGGTAGATTTGCAGAAAACCTTTGAATTTTATTTACTTGTGTACTGGGTCCTTCACATAAAGTAAAAAAATAACAGCAAATGTGGTGGGTTTCGTACACATGACATGCCCCTGAATATAGTCTCGCGCGGGCAGCGTGATTGAATAGTACGACTACCATCTATATTCTATAAACACGGACTGGAAAAATTAAAGAATTACAGTTCGAACCTGTGACCTCGTGGAGTCCTGGACGCTACTCAAAAAAAGAATGATCCAAAGAGCTAAACATTTTATATCTTGTCATCTCTTTTGTTCGATATAAGAAGTACTCCCTCCGTTCCATAATGTACTGCCTATAGATTTTTTGAAATGTCAAACATCAGAAACTTTGACCAAGTTTGTGGAGAAAAATATTTACATCTAGAGTGCGAAACATATATCAGTAGATTCATTATTAGATGTAGTTTCACATTATGCATTTTTGCTATTGTAGACTTTAATATTCTTCTCTACAAACTTGGTCAAAGTTTGCAAAGTTTGATTTCTCAGAAAATCTATAGGCACTACATTAGAATAAGTAGTACTCCTATTTTACATTTTGAAAGTTATAAAAATGTTCCTTCGTTATAAAAAAAGGTACGCGACATTTTAAATAATAGTTAAACATTTTTTGAGTTGATAATATTTAAATATTGTAAATACATACGGGCTCGTACGTACTGCTCCCTCTATCCACGTCTTATATAAGGGGACGGAGGGAGTACTATATAGCCATATATGCATAGCTAGCTACATGCATGGTACATCCCCGCAAAAAACAAATGATGGTACCATACAAACATTATTATTTATATATGTTTAGCATTTTCAAATATGTAATTAATATTTTTTCAAATATATGTTTTGATATATACTTTTACATACATATTTTACATTTTTTATGCAACAGAAATATTTTTATACACTTTCCAAATACATTATTAACATTTTTTTGATTATATGTTTTGATGTCGATTCATACACATTATCTCTTTCAGGTATACATCTAAAGACATTTATATATTTCTTTAGTATTTCTAAACATATAATTAACATTTTTTCAAATACAAGTATTTAAACCTATTTCAAATACATGTTAAACATTTTTGAATGATACAAATTATTTTTCAACTAGTGAACATTTTTTACATTGTATTAAAAAATTTAAATGTCATGAACATTTTGTGAAATGCATGAACATTTTAAATGCAACGTATGTTTTTAATTAAACAAATATATATTTTACAATGTTGAAATATTATCTAAGATTTAACGTACCTTTTTTTATAACACATGGACATTTTTGGAAGATCACAACACTAGAATCTAAGTTTTTTTTTATTTCTTACATTGAACAGAAGTCATAACAACATAAACAGTGCCATTCTAGCCTGGTGGTTAGCTTAGTTATGAGCGACCACAATTTCACAGGTTCGAATTGTGGGGATCCTGTTTTTCGGGTTTGATTTCTTCTTTAATTTTTCAGTGCCTGTTGATAAAATATAGTATATTATAGTCGTGCAATATGAACATGTATGCATTGTCGGTCTGCTGGCTGTACACACGATATGTTTAGCTGCAGGTCATGGTTCGAACCCCACCTCGGCCCTTTGTTTATTTATTTTATTTGAGTGGCCCAATGTATGAATAAAAAAGGCGTGGGCTTTTCTGCAAATCTATCATGCAAGAACTATTACATAGGCTGACAGCGGGTCCTTGCCATGCTGGCCTACCTAGTTGGCAGTAGATTACGTTCGCATACGTAAAATGTGACCGTATTTGCACCTTCATGCAAGTTCATGGACCGGAAACACGTATTTTACAAGTTTGTGCACCAAACTGACCGTCACGCGCAAGTTCTAAGACTCATAGTGTATTTACCTCAATAGTTCACTTACAAATTTATTTTTTACATCAAATAATGATCCACTTCAACCTTTTCTTCCCATGTTATAGTACTTATTCGTAATGTGGGAACGCCTGAGAAAATTTCTCAATATAGCCCAATCAGTTTATGTAATGTTTTGTACAAGGTCGTTAGTATAATTCGATCTTGGGTTCGTTCAGCTACATGCACGGCCAGGTCATGTGTGGCCGGTTGAGTTAGTTGGCTAGTTGTGTGCATGTGCGTGTGCATGCACAGTTCGTTAGTGGGTGCGTGGGTTAGTGGCACAAAACCAGGCCAGGTTTGTTGCCCCGGCTGTGTGCATGCGTGAGGATATTTCAAGAGCCCGTGTTGTGTGTAGAGCAGTGGAGGGGCCAGAGCAAAATGTAGCCGCGTGTAGTGCTGTGAGTTCCTGTGGTTCGTGGAGCCGGAGTTTGTGCTCGGGGAAAGAAAAGTGCCGTTCGTGCGGCGGGCGTTCGAGCGCCGGGAAAACTTCTCTGTGTCCATCGTGTCTCTTTCTTCTTCAGTGAGCGCCAAGGAGAGGAGTGCAGCGAGGGGAGGAGCTACGGCAACAACAAAGGTTACCTCAAAGATGCTTGCTCTTCGTTTGAAAGGTATCCTTGATGAGGTAATATTGCTTGTCCAAAGTGATTTGTTCCTGGGAGGTTGATAATTACAATATTTTGTTGGCTTATGACTTGCATGAATTAAAAACAATACAAAGGTGAGCAAGACGGGTTAGTTTGCTGCAAAATCGTATATGCATAAGGCCAATGATTATGTTGAGTAGCTCTTTCTGGAAAGGATGATGATTTGGTTAGGTTTTAATAATGCAGACTTTGTTATCCTCTTGACGACATGTGATACAATGATCAAGAAACTGAAATTTGTGTGCCTTCGATGGGGCTCCGGCATTTGTTCCTTATTTGTGCAGAAGGGTTATTATGGCTCCAAAAGAGGAGATTTGTGGCCCTGAAGGTGTTCAGGTGTGCAGAAATGCACCATCAGTCTCTGATTTACTTTTTGCTGATAATTCCCTTATACTTATGAAAGAAGATTTGATCAATGCAACCTCATTGAGACAAGATCTTGGCTAATGCTGAGAAAGTTCGGAACAACTGATTAGTGATGCAAAGTGAAATATTTTTTTAAGCCCAAATGTTGAGATGGAGAGAAAAGCCCAAGAATGCATTGAATTGAATATTAAGGCAAAAGATCTATTGATAAGTACCTTGGCCTACCAACAATTGTTGGTTTTGGTAAAAGTCACTACTTCGTGAACTTGTTAGAAATGGTGGCTCAACGAATTAAGGGGTGGAAAGAAAACTTCTTTCCATGGGGCGAAGGAATACTACTTAAGTCTGTTAGTCAATCCATGCTAATTTTTGCTATGTCAGTGTTTCAGATTACAAAGAAGCTTTGGAAAGAGATGAGTGATGTAATGGATGGATTTTTGTGGGGTGATTATGATGAACAAAAACATATGCATTGGCCATCGTGGTGGAGATTATGTCTTCCAAAGAAGTTGGGGGGAATGGCCTTCATAGATCTGCATGCGTTTAATATAGCAATGCTAGCAAAACAGAGTTGGCATCTTATCACTAAGTTTGATTCTTTCTGCTCTCATGTCTTCCGGGCCAAGTGTTACCCAAATTATAATGTGCTAAAAGCAGGACCAAAGAAGGGCTCTTTCTATCACCTCGCAAAGCATAGTTGTGCTTTGCAAGTGCTTAAGAAGGGGCGTATCTGGAGCATTGGAGGAGTTAGACAGAAACAACTAGGGGGGAGTGAAAGACAAAATATGATGAGCTGGGGGGCAAAGGCTATTTTCTTCCTAATCTG
>NC_041385.1:801006827-801056604 GCF_002162155.2 Triticum dicoccoides
CCAGCCCACCACATAGCTTCGCCATTGATATGGAGAGCAGGATCTGGTACTCACATTGATATCTAGGAGGATCATTGGATCCCTAGCATCCCAACGAGAAAGATAATCGAATCAATAGAACATGTCCTTCTCATAAAGGTTGATGAGCTAATGAACCTTTTAACGGGATCTTGGAATGAGGACCTAATCGGGGATATTTTTATACCTATTGATGTAGAAAGAATTTTGAAGATCCCAATGAATGCTAATATGTTGAAGATTTCGTTGCATGGAACAAAACAACATAATTTACCTTCTCAGTCCGATTAGCATATTCGGCCAAATGTGATCATCAGTTTTCGGGAGAACAAGAAGGGAAGATGGTGAGGGAACGGACGAAGTGAACCCAGTGTGGGAAATTATATGGAATTTGGATGTTCCTAGCTATGCGATACTAGCAGCGAGACTTATTCCCGTGTATCCACAATGTACGGTATGTAAAGCTGGAGCAGAGAACATCAGCATTTACTGTTCATGTCTGAGCGAGCCCGGCAAGGTTGGAAGTTTCTCGGATTCCATGATATTATTGAAGAAGCGCTTTTTCCTAATAAGTTTTGGAGGACATCCTTCGTAACAACCGCCGATCATCGCCGCCTCACCGGTTCTCAGAAAAATCAACATGAAGGAAATTGTTGCAGTGGGCGCCTGACACATTTGGTGGCAAAGAACTTCTGAAAGGCCAGCAAGTAGCTTCGCAGGACGACGTTAGATATCCAGGCATTCACCTCCAACAATTCTACGGGACGAGTAGTGAATGCACATGAAACATTATGGACAAAGCCACCATGGGGTGCATATAAAGTTAATATTGATGCTGCATCCACCCAGGACAGATGTAGTGAAGTTCCGGCGAAACACATCCCATCCTTGTGCCAGGTTAATCGACTCCAATCGAGATAAAAAAATTTGCCATGGCATAAGACAAGGGCCAATCAAATCCCGCCTGAAAGAAATATTCGGTGGGGATGAACTGAGCACCTGCGCTAGTGTCATGCTTATCACGAACAATGTCGTACAAAGCTGGATATTGTTCTCGAAGGCTGGTACTAGCCAGTTGTCCTCCCAGAAACGAATCTCTGACTCATCATTTATCGCGAAGGATCCAAAGTGGAAAATGTGTTTCTTCGCCGCCATTAGACCAGCCCTAATGTGTGAGTCACCAGGCTACCAATAGGCATGTGACACAGCTTTTTGACCTACATACTTATTGCACAACAAGGTTTGCCAAATGCCATCCTCGGAAAAAGGTATCATCTACTGGATAGGGTAAGCTCTGATTGACTAGACTTCACTATGAATATTGATGGGGAGATTGCCGGTTAGAAGTGGAACTGGGCCCAAATCTGGCTAGGTGTGAGTGGAAGGAATAAGCAGTTTCAAGGATAACCCCGTTCAGAGTCCACGGTCAAGAAAGGAAGACACAAATAAAGCATCGCCCGGACCCCTCCAAACAAAGGAAGGAGAAGCCATGACAAGGAAAGAACAAGCCGTCCCCAACCAGAACACTGAACTACCGAGATTAGGGTGTCTTCTACTTCAAGATCGAAGCTGCCCATCACCATCAATATGGTGCACATGCAGTTGATGGTGGTGGTGGTGGTCTTGGGGATGGTGGTGATGGTGGAGGCCTTGATGGTGATGGTGGTGATTTTCTTGGACTTCCCGTCGAGATCGGCCACCAAATATCTCCAGCAACTTAGTGTACAAGTATCCTACATTGTACTTTATTTCAAACAAGCGAGCTTAGGGTTGTTACTCACATTGCAGGAGCTTGAACCTATGTAAATCTTCTAACTTGAGGTTATGTCCCGCAGCCACATAACTCACGTATGCTATTGTACTGTTGTTCGGGGACCTTGCAAAACACCATCAACATGGATGGATCCGGAGCGGGCGATGCCGGGAATGCAGCAATGAGGTGGATTCGGCAGCCAGAGGGCTGCTCATGCGAGAAGAAGAGGGAAATGAAGCTTCCTCCCCATTTTGGAGGTCCTAACAGTGGCTCTACTGCGTCTTCTTTTTTCCAAAGCCCCTAAAAACAGTGTTGGGCTTCAGCTGGAGATGCGCTGACTGATTGGAAAGGTGGACTATGTGCATCGTCGCGCAACATTAATTCCTTTTGCCTGCATCATCATATCATGGCTCAATTGGTTGAGACTAAATACGTATTAGTAGAAAAAGGGCTTTTAGTCCCGGTTCATAAGGGCCTTTAGTCCCGGTTCTGGAACCGGGACTAAAGGGTCGTTACTAAAGCCTCCCCCTTCAGTCCCGGTTCTTACACGAACCGGGACTAAAGGCTCTCCACGTGGCCGCTGCCTGAAGAAATTTTTATGATTTTTTTTAAAAAAAAATAATTTTTTTATTTTCAAATTTCTAAATTATTTTAACCTCTCATCTCTAATCACCCCTCATCACTATTCAATTTAACCTCTAATCACCCCTCATCATCTAACTTCCCAGACGGTCACCCATCCTCTCACTACTTCAGCCTGAGCACGCTTAACTTCCGGGTTCTATTCTCCATCGTTTCCAAGTCTGCACTTGTTGTTTTACTAACAATAGTAAGATGTCAATCCTATTAACCTCAGAAATTTAGCTTGAGCATGAAGTCACACATTTCACTGTTTGAGTTTGAAACTATTGTTCTAAAAATAACACTAATATTTAGTAACACTAATATTTCTTGAATAATTAGTTTGACCATTGTTTGACCACAGTTTGACCATAGTTTGACCAGATATGACCAAAATTCAAAAAAACTGAAATAATTATTTAGTAACACTAATATTCTTGAATAATTATTTAGTAACACTAATACTTCTTGAATAAGTAGTTTGACCATAGTTTGACCAGATTTAACAAAAATTAAAAAAATCTGATTTATTTTGAATTTTTTTGCCTCCAGATCTTAAAAGCCCCGTAACTTTTTTTCTGTTAGGTTTTTGAGGATTTTGGAAATGTTTAACGGGGTTCCGGGAAGTTAGTGTTTCTGTGCCATGAACCGGTACTAATGCCTTAAACCCCATTAGTACCGGTTGGTGGCTCGAACCGGAACTAAAGGTCTAACCTTTAGTACCGGTTGGTGCCACGAACCAGTACTAATGGGCATCACACCCTTTAGTCCCGGTTCGTGGCACCAACCGGGACTAAAAGTTCCAAACAAACCGGGACAAATGGCCCACGTGGCCCGGCCGGCCCCCTGGGCTCACGAACCGGGACTAATGGGCTAACCCGGTCTAGACCAAAGCCCTTTTTTCTACTAGTGACGGCTCATATGTTCAAGTTAAAATATAAGTTTTATTTATTATTTATTTTTGAACGGGAGAACACATTGCTGCCACCATGCAAGGCTCGCACGAACCATGACAGTCGGCAAAAACCACATGCAAAAAACTGTGCCTTCACTCCTTCAGGCATCAGCACTTCAGCAGTCAGCAACACAGTACGGTTATTCAACTTTGACCCATCTAAATCACTCCCAATTCCCAACTTTAGTTCTCACGGAAGTAAGAAACCACCAAGATAATTGTCTAACGATAAACAGGTAAGTTTCTTGCTCAATGCCTCCCTCATTTGGAGATAAGCTACATAGCTTTCGCTCAGAGAGTTGAAGATAATAGTACCAGTAGCATGCCTTCAGGCTAACATTTCTCACAGCGATTGATGTAAACCATCATCTTCAAAGATCAAACTTGAATCCCATAAAAAAACATGTTCACTCAAATCAACCTCAGAAGCACATAATAAGTTTCTCAAACTTGAACCATCCAAATTACTCTCAAATTGACAAAGTTCTCACGGAAGTAAGAAAAATACTAAGATAACGTCTCATGATAACGTTCCAAAGTAAGCCACATAGTTTTCCACCACCAGGGTTCAGGATCACCAGAGCAGCAGCATGCGATACATGCTTCAGGCTAACATTCCTTGCGGCGAATGATGTGGATCACCATAGTCAGAGGCTCCTTATTCGTTATCAGCTTGAAGAGACAGAGGTCACCCTCCCGCAGGCGGTTGTCGCGGGCGAAAAACGTCCATCCTTTGAGAATCCTCATCGCATGAGTTGTGTGTTGCATGCTGTGTTGCATCTTGGTAGGCCATGATCCACTCCTCCCCTCCCTATGAAGCACCAAACTGACCTGGCTACTCTTTCCACGATGATGGCCAGAAGCAGACTTCTGAACAAGATATCTGCCTGTGTATTGGTAGCCAAAGTGCTGTTTATATACATAAAAAGGGGCAAATGTTAGAATGACACAATTGCAAAGATATTTGGAAATTTGTTCCGATCTGAAGTGTACTGATAGGAAGCGACAGAAAATGTTTTCCATGAACTTACTAGGGTGGGAGTGTTACCGCCACCACCCCGATAGACATTGGACTTGCTCATGATAGCAACATACAAGGGTACTTCTGACTCGATTTCCTCAACTTTCTCCAACACTTTCTTCTCTTGTGCTCGAGTTAGGGAAGCTTTGTCTGCCAGCATGAAGCGAGGTTCGGAACCTCCCTCAGAATCATCAGAGACTCCATGCTCTTCATGTTCCCAAGAATACTCTTCACCTGGACAAGTCATCACACGAATCAGAGAAGTATAATGCAAAATGAAATGTGTCACATCCTAGCAGTGGCAAGATCTTTAGTGTCAAGCTGGCACACCATCAGTAGGTGGTTCCTCCATAGCACCTGCCATCTTTGTGCTTGTCCTTCCATGATTTGAGCCAACACCAGTTCTTGCACTAGGGGAATGATCAATGCCCGCTTTGTGAAGGAGATGGACAGTCATTGTGAATCTTTTCTCCTTAACAATTGTCATTGGTTCAAAGAGGCAGATATCGCCTTCTCTAATATGATTGTCAGGGACAAAGTTCCCTAATGAAAGGTTGCGGCGACCAGCGTCCGACGTTCCAGATGGCCTGATATGGAATTTGCACTTCCAACCCTTGTTTTTTCGAGGCAGCTGGAGTATGATATTTGTTCCTTCGCATGGCAAGTGCTTGCGTGCGTAATCTTTACATAGTACCTAATTGAAAAAGGGATAGAAAGTGACAGTGATAATGTTGAGCTATTTTATCCGGCAGCCTAAGTACTAAACAATTAAAACATTTGGATTGTCAGAAAGGCTGAATCGTACAATACACACAGTTTCAACTGATAAGGCAACAATAATACTGATTTAGACAATAATAATGCTGATTTAGTTATGTACTTCATCTGTATGCATGGTTTCAACTGTCTGAATAGATGCATTTTGTGCAAACATATCCTTTGGAGCAAGACCACCAACTTCCCTAAATAGAAAAGAAATTGTACATGGGTACAGAAAAAGAGCAGTTCATACAAAATGCAACGGTAAAATTTACGTACCAGAGTACCACTCTGCTCGACGTTGCTCTTCTTCATCTGTACAACAAGCACTGGGATTTCGGGTCGAATTTTCTTTACAAGTGCAAGAACTTTCGCCTTCTGTGCTTCTGTAAGATAGCACCGCCCTGAGAAGACACAATATTTTGAAAGCATCTGTTGATCATCCGACTCCACAGAATTGTCTTCTGCTGTAAAAAGAAGTTTCGACAGTAAGAGAAAATGTGGCGGAGAGAAGTAAAAGAATAATCTGAGTACACAACTTAACCTGAGAATTCCTCAGAAGAATAAGATACTGCAGGCATCTTTGCTGATTTTTTGTAGCAGTACAAGCTTTCCTTCTGGCTTCCACCTGAATCTGAACCTTCCCCTGCTGACGACTGAGTAACGCCATCTTGAGAACTGCTCGAATTATCAGCATAGCGACTGCACAAGGCTTTCTCCTTCCCATTGGAATCAAATATCGTAACCTCAAAGAGGGCATTACCGAGGTACCGAAACATCAAGGAATAGTTTTCTTCGATTTCATTTGCATCAAGAAATGCTGCCCACCCAAACTTGAGGATAATTCTATTCATATTCTCACTAACTCCAACATCATATATGATACCATCAGGGGCTTGCAGTTTGATGGTTCTCCAGATTTTGCCCCCAAGTTGACTAACAAACCAGTCTGGTAAGACCTGTAACAAGCAGCAATTGTGCAAAAAATGTTTGAGGCAACGAACAAACTCTACAAACATCAGACAACCACTGAACTAGGAAAGTTAGAAAGGGCTTACCAAACTATGCATAAAGTTTCCATTTATTTTTCTGATGAACTTTATCTTCCTCTCACAGCATTCGCAAGGGTTGCTCATCTTGGATACGTCCTGTTAAATGAATCACATACTATGTCAGGTGGCACATTCAAATTTCTGTTTGCGTAATTAGTAATACCGTAAAATCACTCAAGATTCATAACTATGCCCTAAAATCTTTTCAGAGTAAGGAGACGGTTTCTTTATTAAAAAATAAGAGCAGCAACAAAATGTTGTGAACACTATAAAACTAATGCTGACGTAAAAATCTGTTTTGATTACCATGTAAAAAGAAAGCAAAACAACACTGGAATAAAATTACAAATACTTGGCAGAAGAAGTACTGGCTTGATCTTTCCTATGAATGCGATAATAAGATCCCTTTGTTAGGTTACAAGGGGGCCGGGTAAATGCAGATCTAAATAAATCACTGATATCACTTATAATAGAAAGAAATAATCAGCTTCTGAAATTCCTATCATTGTACAACATCAAAGAATAACGTTCTTCTAAATTGTATGTGTGGAAGAAGAAAGGACATGACTAAAAAAACAAAGAGAGCAACTTGGCAGAAAAAGCCCTGTCCTGATCTTTCTGATGCATACAAGAATTTTCTAATTGAATCTATTGATCACTAGGCTCCATTTGTGATGTTACTAGGGAGATGAAATGCATATCTAAATTGATCAACGATATCTCTTTAAAAACCAAAAAACTAACTGATGGTTAACAACCATATAGACTCAGTTTCTGTCGTTGTATAGCATCACTGTTTATGAAGTTCAGCAGAAATAAGTAGAAATCAAAAACAGGAGAGTGCTGCTCCTCCATATGCAGATGTAGAAGAAGAAGAAAGAACGTGACTAAACTGCAAACAAAAAGAACAACTTGGAAGAAGAAGCATCCGTGGTGCTGAAGGGCAGAAAGCAGAACGTATCTATGGAATGCAAATCCGGGCTTACTTATGAAGGGGGCGTCCTGGCACTGGAAGGGCACACGCACACCAGAAGTACGTCATTTATTATGAAGGGGGCGTTCACTGCATGGTCAAGTCTTCTCATATGCCCAAGCCATAAATCTATTACAGTATACCCACGCTTCCCTAAATTAATGGCATGGTTAACCTCCTTAATTAATTACCATGATTTGACAAAAAACTAGAGAGACTATTTCCCAACAGTACAACTCCAATCAAAGAGGCAACACAGCATGCAGACTTCTCATATTCCCCAAAAATCAGTTTCCCTATAGCTGCTTTCTCAAAACTCGAAACTAGTTTACTCGCACATGGAAAATTTGCAAGGAAAATATTTCTTGCCTAATATTTTCTTGATAATTCTACTTCCTCATCAGAGTTTGAACCTGAAAACATCATGCCATATACTCCATGTTGGATTATTATTTTTCCGAAAAGGAGATTAAACCGCTGGCCTATGCATAAACCAATGCACGCCATTTATTCATTTATTCTAACTCATTCAGGAGATGTGTGTAGCTTTTGGTCCATATTAAGCAACTTAAAAAAAACGTACTGAATTCAGGAGTATCATTGTATAGCTTTGACATGTTTCATTGGTGCCATGCGAACTGAATAAATTATAACAGATATATCCAATGAGAAGGTCATCGGAATTCTTATTCTGAATACAACCAGTAGTAACCAGAAAGCAGCATGGTAAGAACCCATTAAGCTAGTAAAAATCACTGTGGACAAAGTGCTGACAATAGATGGGAAACCAAAGACATTCTCACGATGCAATACGGTAACACAACCACGAATTACCAACAGCTATAGTCCAGCGTCCAACTAACTAATTGAACATGCTATCTACGTGGATTCTCACATAACAGAGAAAAATATTATAGCTTCTCATATTCTCACATGTTAACAAAATCCCATTATCAACTAAAACACTGATAGTAGTACTAGATAATAATAATGTAGTAATAGAGTCAGTGTGTAATTTCTAATCACATACTCTGGCTACTGGGTCTGGGTGTCATACTGTCATTGCAGATTAGCTAGTATGGTTGGACCAAATCCCACTATGGCCGGCAGGAGTTGCGGAACAGTTTGAACAACCAGTATGCACTGCCTCAAATTCTGCAAGTGCACTCTAGTGTGCTGCAGAGAACCCACGTGCAAAAACAGTGCCCTCAAACAAGAGCAAGTTAGCAACACATCACAGGTTGTTCAAACTTGACCCACCCAACCATAACAAAGTTATCACAGAACTAAGCGTTTCATGCTCAACGGCTCCCTCGTTTGGAGGCGAGCCACAGTTTTCCACTCTCAGACTGACCCAGAGTTCAAGATCATCATAGTATCAGCATGCAAGCCATGCTTCAGGATAACATTACTAGTGGCGAACGATGTAGACCATCATCACCAGCAGCTCCTCGCTCTTCAGCAGCTTGAAGAGGCAGAGGTCCCCCTCCCGCAGCTTGTTGTCGCGGGCGAAAGATGGCCATCCTTTGAGAACCCTCGAGCCTCGCGAGCTATGCCGCAGCTTGGTACACCATGACCTACTCTTGCCCTCCCGCAGAAGCACCAACTCGACTCCTCTACGTTTTCCACAAGGATGGCCACCAGCAAACTTCTCAACAAGATACCTGGTTGCGTACTGCGAGCCAAAGCGCTGTTCATATACATAACAGAGGGCAAATGTTAGAATGACACAGATGCAGACACACGTGGAAATTCACTCCTATTTGTCATATCATTTTATCAAAGGATACGGATGCAATCCAGGAACTGATAGAAAGCAAAAGAAATGTTTCCTTGAACTTACTAGCATGGGATTGTTTTGGCTGCCACGCTGACAGACAGTGCTCTTGCTCATGATAGCAACATAAAAGGGTGGTTTGAACTTAATCTTCTTAACTTCCTTTAACAATTTCTTCCGCTGTGCTGGTGTTGGACAAGCTTTGTCTGACAGCATGAAGAGACGCCCAAAAGCTCCCTCGGAATCCTCAGAGACTTCATGCTCTTGACACAGACAAGTTTTCATATGAATCAGACATATATAATGTGAACCCGAGTGTGAGATATGCATCCTAGCAGTGGGAACAGCTTAGTGTCGTGCTGACTTACCATCGGTGTGTGGTTTGTCCTTAACGGCGCCCATCTTGGCCCTTTTCCCTCCATGATTTGAGCCAATGTCAGTTCTTCTACCAGGGGAGTGATCAATATTCACTTTGTCAAGGACATGGACTGTCACTATGAACCTTCTCTGCTTCACATTTGTCATTGGTTGAAAGAGGCAGATATCACCCTCTCTAATATGGTTGTCACAGGCAAAGTTGTACAAAAAGAGGTTGGCCGACCTGCATCAGATGTGCCAGATGGCCTGATGCGGAATGTGCATTTCCAATCCTTGTTCTTCCCAGGCAGCTGGAGTACGACAGTTGTATCTTCACATGGAAAGTGCTCGAGCGCATAATCCTTATGTATTATCTAATTGAAAAAAGGACAAAATGTGATTGTGATACTGTTATGCTTGTTATATCTGAGAGTTGAAGTAGTAAAGAGTTAACAAGCTAAGACTGGCACAACTCACAAGGCATGGATAATGTAGATTTAGCAATGCATATGCATTTCGTTGCAAATATATCAGTCAGAGTTTTGAGTTAGAACCAGAACACCGACTGACTTAAATAGTATCATAACAAGATAATGTGTTTAGGTACAGACAGTGAGCAATTTTCATACAAAATGCAGTTGGCAAAACTTACGTACCAGAGTAGCATGCCGTTTTACATTCGACTTCTTCATCTGTACAACTAGCACTGTGATTTTAGATTGAATTTTCTCTATAAGCGCATCTATTTTCAGCTTCTGTGCTTTTGTAAGATAGCACTGCGTTGATAAGACGTAGTTATTGGAAAGCGTCTGTAGATTAACTGACTCCACAGAATTGTCTACAAATAGACTGTCTTCTGCTGTAAAAATGTTTCAACAGTAAGAAAAGATGTGCTGGAGGGTAACTGAATAATCTGAGTACACAACTTAACCTGACAATTCCTCGGAAGAATAAGATCTTTCCTTCTGGGTTCCATCTGAATCGCATGGATTACTCATCTTGGATACGCCCTGTAAAACCAATCATATAGTATATCAGGTGAAATTTTTCAAAAGGTGTTTGCATAACTAATTTAATACCCTGAAATTATTCAACATCAGTATGATGCCCTCTTCCAAATGCAAAAGCAGAGCTCATGCCATTTGCGGTCCAAATGATGCCCTAAGACCTTTTGGTGGGATTTGATCATATGCCCAAATTTTGTTTGTAAGTCGATCTTAGGCCATTTTCCAATAGACTTTGTCAAACTTAAGAAAATTTGACTAACAACCAACCTAGAAATTCAATTAATTTGAAACGGGGAGAGTAATTGAAAAATATGAAATTACTCAAAGCATATGTATGTTGGATGTCTGCAAGTGACAGTTATGCAACTGGCAATTATGTGCCCCCTGGATATATGCAAAGTTGATACTTCAGGCATCTACATATGCACTGCCATACGATTCCTAATACATTCATTAGGTGTTTGTAAAAATAAATCTATTTAATTCAGGCATCTAATATCTACGCTGTGCATCATAGCTTGATTTTGACCGCATATATACACTTATAAACACTGCATCCTTGATTTGGGCATCAGCATAAATTGGACAGTGCACAACTTGCTAGAGGTGAAGAGTTTAGAGAACTGGGGTACCTGCTCCCCGTCGCCTTTCTCTGCCTCTGTCTGCGGTGGCACTTCCCCTTCCCCCTCTGCTCCCTGCTGTCCCAGAAGTCGAACCATGTACATGATGAGAAACTAGGCAAAGTATTTGAAAAAAATTGAAGTAATTGGAAACGGCATATAATAAAGAATGCAAAGAAAGGGGGGCAAGAAGATTCATGTCAAACTAAAGTGGGGTACTCTGTCCATAGAGGAAAAAATAACTGTCATGAATATGGCATAGAAAGAGAACAAATCACCACTACAGTACTGAAGAAGAGAAGACGCATGACTAAATTTCAAGCAAAGAGTGGAACATGGCAGAAGCTGGTTACCAAGGTGTTGCCACTGTCGCCGCTGTCGCCGCTGCTCCCACTTCCTGGAGAAATGCAATGAAGTCTTCTTTAACTTATTCTTAGAAGCTCTTTTTTTTTTGCAAATAAACTTATTCTTAGAAGCTACAACCGCCATATTGAGAGGAAAACAAAGAAGAGCAAGAAAAGCCACATACTAGCATCATTGTCGTTCTGGTAGTGCCTACGGCACATGCTCCCGTCAAACACCTTCACGGTGAGCATGGCGTGGGCGTGGCAGCAGTCATAGCTTAAGACGAGGAAGTACCCGAGCCGCAGATCATGAGCGCCGGCGAACTGCTCCCAGCCACGCCCCAGGTAAATGTGGCCGTCAGCGTCAAACACAACTTCCACGTCCCACAAGCGATGCCGGCGCCCGGCCTCCCGCAACTTCACTTCAAAGGGTTTACGGCTGTCAAACACCCTCGCGAACTTGCCTGGCAGCCACTGCGACGAAGATTAAGCAGTGGTTGAAAGCAAGTGTTCAAGTGGCCAAACAGATCAAAGATCAATGCATATAAATATATTAGATTGTGGGAGTAGGATGTATTTCGGTACTAGTTTCTTCAACGAATTTGAGAGCAATATCGTGAAGAACTCAAAAGCCATTAATGCCTTGGGAATACGAGAAGGTTTCCTGTGCTCATGAGAAATAAAACACTGATTAATAACCATAGAACAATCAGTTTCTGAAATTCCTATCAATGTACAACATGGCTATTTTCACATCAGTTTCTGAAATTCAGCAGAAATAAAAAGAAAGCAAAACAACTAATAAGATACAAAAACAAATACTGCTGCTCTATGCAGGCGTGGTAGAAGGAAAGAAATGACTAAATTGTAAACAAAGAGAGCAACTCGGCAGAAGAAACTGTGTCAACCATAAATTTCTGATGCATGAAATATTTCTATGAAATCAGTGATGGTTAAACACCATAGAACATTCAGTTTCTGAAACCTATCACTGTATAACCAGACTGATTTCTATATCCTACCAGACAATCAGCAGAGATAAAAGGAAACCAAAAAACAACGATAAAACTACAAAACAAATATTGATGTTCTATGCAGGCGTTGAAGAGTAAATAAATTGGAAACCTGAACAAGCTTCGCAGAAGAAGCTCACCACGGTGCTGAAGGCTGGAGAGCTGCAGCAGAATGTATCAAGGGAATGGTGGTTCGGTCTTAATCTGTGTAGTACTTATGAAGGAGCGTCCAGGTCAAAAGTAGTATAGTCATTTAAGCGTGCATTGCATGCAGACTTCTGATATTCCCAAGGCATTAATCTGAAGAGTCTCTCTCTTCTTCCCGAGATAGGTAGGAGTATTAATAACATTTCCATGTCATGGTCAACATTCTTAATTACCATGATTCATTTACCAAATTTTTTGGAGAGAGTAACTACCAACACCAACAGTACAGGTCAAATCAAAGAGAGAAAGATACTCCGGTGAATTTTACATCAGAGCTTGAACTATTTGCAAGTAAAAATGCAAGTAAAAATTTCTGGTCTATATTCTAAGTACATGTTGCTACGTTTACATCAGAGCTTGAACCTGAAACTTCATGCCATAAACTCAGATCAAAAAGGATATTTCAGGTGTCTTCTAACCCATTTCGGGGTTGTTGTTTTTTTTTTTTTTGAAAAAAGGGATAAACCGCTGACCTCTGCATGTATCAATGCACGCCATTTATTCATTTATTCTATCCCATTTCAGATGAGTTTGGCTGGAGCATGAAGCAATTTCAAAAGTAGTTCACTGTATATAGCTTTGACTTGTTTCATTGCTGCCATGCCAACATATAGGAAGAAAACGGTGCATCGGTTGATCCGGTCATCTGAACTCTGAATTATATATGCAACATTTAGTAACCAGCAAGCAGGATGGTAAGAGCCAATTCCAGAAGTTTACACTCCATTAAGCTAATGAAAACTATATGGACAAAGTGCTGACAGTAAATGTGAAAACAGCGACATTATCATGATATACTCATAGGGTAACACAACAGCTGCTATAATCCAGCGTCCAGCTGATTAACTGAACATGATATGCTGAATAGAATACAGAATGTTAAAAAAAAAAGTATGCTCACATCACATCAGAGGAAAATAGCATGATAAATTGTTATTGCTTCCCATATTCTCAAATGTTAAGCAATCCTAAGTAGTAAGTACTGCAATTGAAACATTGAGGAATTTTGGGTGTCACATACTCCTGCTACTGGATGTCGCTGACTCATGGTGATCAATCTGGAAAGGGGAAGATTCATTCCACTGGGCTAATGCAGCATCCAATCGAAGTATAGCAAGGATTCCACACAAACCCAATCTAACTTTGAGATAGCCAACCATGGGGTGAGCGGGGGAGGAAGAGAACAGAGGATCCCCGCGGCCGATGAATCTGAGGACGGCCCGCCGAGGGCTCCCGTGGTGAGCTTGGACCCGACCCGACGGAGGTGGGACAGACGGGCGCGTGCCCAGCATCTATCAGGCTGCAGGTCGAGGACACGCCCGGCGATGGGCGGCGGCGCTCCGAGCGGTGGGTGGCCCGATGGATTTAGTCGGCGAGGTGGTGGTGCGGCCGTGGCGATGAGAGCGTGGATGTAGGCGGCAGGCGGCGGCGACCAGAGCAGGAGCTCCGGGCGGTCGTGTGCAGCGTCCGGCGAGCGAGCCGCACGAAATGGGGTAAGAGGACGGCCCAAGTGCCAACGAATTTTTGATGCTTATGGGCTTGGGTGAGGTCCGGCGAGCGAGCCTGATAATGCGTGAGCCCCCCTTAAAATTTCGTGTTCAAATTGGTGTGTATCTTGTGATTTTTTTTTTACTCTTTGCATAGTCTAGAAAGCCTCCGGTGAAAAATAGGCTTCTAAACGCTCCATTCGAAAGAAAACTGCAACGCTCTCGCGCCCGCATCGCCCCCGCGGGCGGCCGGCCGCGCCCCGGTCCCTCTCCCCCAGCTCCCCCTCACTCCTCCCTCCCCGCCGCCATCATCTGCGCCCGCCACTGGGCTTGGCCCGGGCGGCGCTGGCGGCGGCGGCGGCCTTTCCCATCTCGGGTGCTCTCCGGCGCGGCTCGAGGGGTGTTCCTCGGCGGCGGTGGTCCGGCAGGGCATCCTGGCGCAGCATGGGAGATCGGCTGGACGGCGGCGGCGTCGTTGGCGGCAGGGTGGCGCGCGGCGCAGCTTGGCGGCGCCCGCTCGGCCCAGATCTACGTCCTTTGGGCCCCATCCGGGTCTGGGTGGGCCGATGGTGGGACGGATCTGCGGTGCGACTTTCGGGAGGCGAGGGAGCGACGTTGGGTGGTGGGGTGCTGGCGGCGCTTTTGCTGCCCTGCTGCAGCGTGGCCGGAGGGGCTTAGTGGGCCCGATTCGAGCCTGGCCGGGCCAAGGGTGCCCTGGTATGCCCTGCTGCCGCGTCCGGACGGTGACCGCGATGGTGCTGGAGGCACGGGCCTCCCGCACGAACCGTGGTGGAGGTGGTTCTTTACCGCACGGCTACGGTGCTGCTGCTCCCGACGCCCGACGCTTCTCTCCTAGTCCTCTTGGCCTCGTTGTGGTGATCTCAGTGATGCGGCGTGGGTGGCGCCGCGACCGTAATGGCGCATGTTGGTGGGCGGCGAGTTGGCTGGTTGGCTCCGGCCTGGTTGGTCGGTGTGGTATGTAGTATGGGAGAAATCCTTGCCGGGTCTTCTGGCTCCGATGCGGCGACGCCTGAGGGTGCCGCCAGTCCTTCCTGAAGGGTGTCGGTAGTATCCATCCCTACTCCCCTCCGTGTGCCGGGGGAAACCCTAGGACCCGTCTGGGCAGCAGCGTTGTCGGCGCCGCATTCCTTCTTGGAGGTGCTGCTTGGTACGCGGCGGATCGAAGCCTTGTATCGTGGTGGGTCGGTTCTGGAGGGCGCTGTGGTGGCGGGTCATCCTCGCTTTGTCGAGCTGCCGTTGTTGGCATTTGTTTCCTTTTCCTTTTTCCCTTTGGGCTTGTTGTGCTGCTCGCCCCAGCATTGTCTATGTAATCGGTGTTGGTTGCTTTGAAATACAAAGCGGGGAAACTCTTTTTCTGTAAAATTTCGTGTTCACTTCTGGGAGTTTTTGGGTTTTGAACTTTTAAGGTACCAGTCACCTTTCCCTCGCTCGCTCCTCCCGGGTCACCCCACGCGTGACCGGGAGGAAACCCTAGACACCGCCGGCGGGGTCCCCCGCCCTTTCCTCCTCCACCTCGCCGCCGCCAGAGGGCACGGCTAGGCGAAGCCTGGTTGACGCCGGCGCCGGCAGGGAGATCTCACCCCTCTGCTCGGCGGGCTCGGTGCGGGCCAAGGCGGCTGGACCGGGGTGTCGCGCTAGCGACGGGCACGGCAGCATGGTGGCGCGCTGGTTTCGATCGACGACGGCGTGGCTGCGGCGTGGCGGGCGGCGTGCTGGGGGTCCGCGCCTGGGGACTGGTTCTGGTCGCGGCTCCGCCAGATCTGGCCCTCCGGGCGGCGCTGGTCACGGGCGGCGGCCCCTGCCTCGCCTTCCGGCTGGTGGGGATGGCACCGTGACGGTGGTGGTCGACCCTCTCTCGCTTGCTGCTCAGCTGGGGGTGTTGGCGGACTGTGGCGACCTGTTGGTGGACGTTGGCGGCTCGGCGGGTGCCGTTTGCTGGCCGGTGGTGGTGTGGTGCACCCGGGAGGGAGGCAGAGGCCTCTTGGTCCCTGCCCCTGGTGGTGCGGTACGGTGGCTGCGGCGAGGACGAGGCCGGCGGCTGCGGCGTGGACGAGGCCGGCACCTGAGGAGAGGTCGAGGCCGGCGGCTGCGGCGAGGTTGAGGCCCGCGGCTGCTAGCAACCCTCTCCCCTGCCTGGATGTGGCCGGCTGGGCCGTCTTCCCGCCAAGGGTTCGTTTTGGGTTGAAGGGAGTCCCTTTACCTCTCATCGGTCGGTTCCATCCCTTTGCTGTCGTGGTGGTTGCGGAGGGGTCATGGATGCCGGGGCGGCGGCCTCGTTGGTGGTAGTCACGCTGCTTGTGAGCGAGGTGCGCGACTCAGGTGTGGGCTGATTGCTATGGCCGCTCGGGCGGCGTGGCGGCCGGTGCTTCGGCGAGCGGTGGCGTTCCGAAGGTGGAGCGTGCGTGCCAGGGGTGATCCCTTGCTCGGCTTCGGTCGGGCCGACGACGGCGGCGTCCGTGGGCGTCGTCTCCTTCCAGAAGGCGTCGTCGTGGCTACTCTCCCCCTTTGAATGATCCAGGTGAAAGCCATGATCCTTTGGATCCGGTGGCGACGGCACTCCAGTGTCGTTCCCCTTCTTGAAGGCGCCGTCTTGGAGGCCTACATTCGCTGAGCTTAGCCTCGTCTCTCTGTGACATTCTGTCATGGTGGACTTCTCCGACTACTTCAAGCTCAGCCCTTGTTGCTCATTTGTTGTATGTTGAGAGTGTTGGGGTGTTGTGGCTGTTCCTGTACTTGCTGTATCCAGCCTTGGGTGTGTTGTGTGGTGTTGTGGTGTGGTGTTGTGTGGTTATCGTTGTTGGTTTCGGTGATCGTTGCTTTATAATATAAAGCGGGGGAAACCCTTTTTCGGTAAAGAGTGAAAATGAAGTGAGAACAATGTATACACATGGTGTGATGATATGGTCTTTGGAGATGGATGTAGAGATAGAGAAGAGATTAGGCAGAGAAGATGTTTGCCTGGCCATTGCTGCATGATTGATTTCGTACTATTTTTTATTCTCTCTGCGAGGATATTATTTTGTTAGAAAATTTACATGCATCAATCTAGTGTCCACCGAACCCATGCGAGTTGGTGTGGTTGGCCGTGCGAAATTGATGGGGTACACGGGCGTTTTGTTGGGGTAGAAGAGCCCAAAGTGCCTCTCTGTCTCCGCCCCGGGCTTCTGGTTCTCGTTGAACATGGCGAACACGTACGCCTCCATGGGCCCAGGCTTCTTGGGCGTGCCGTGCGCCACGTGGTTGATGAGGCCCTGGTTGTACGCCCGCGCGTTCTCCGGCGTCGCCCCGAGCCCACCGGCGGACGGCCACCCGCTCTCCGACACCACCACCCTCACGCCCGGCGCCCCGGCCTTCTCCAGCGCGGCGTACATGGCGTCGACCATGGCGCTGAAGAGGTTCGTGTAGACGAGCCCGGTGCGGGCGTCCCTCACGGGCGTCGCGCCCGGCTGGAACGTCGCGTAGTTGAGTTTGATGTCCCTCGGGTTGCTGCTGTAGGCGAAGTACGGGTAGACGTTGGCGAGCAGCGGCGCGCTGGTGCTGGCCAGGTTCCGGGCGATGTCGACCATGTATGGGTGAGCGAACACGGCGGCGGAGGGTGGGTAGGAGTTACTGAGCACGTCGAACCTCACCGCCGTGGACACCTTGATGGCGTCGCCGACATCGGCTGCTGCCAGGGCCTTGTTGAGGTTCCGCATGGCTGCGAGGATGCGCTGCGCGGTGCCGCCCGTGACCTCGTTGCCGACGGCGATGTACCGGATGGTTACCCCAGCGCTGTGGTAGGGCTTTACGTGGGCCTGCACCCAGGAGGTGGCGGCGGAGAGGCTGCCGGCGAGGGCGGCGACGTCGTTATTGGTGGTGCCGAGCATGAGGCTGATGCCGGAGCCGCGGAGCGCGTCGAGCGCCTGGAGCTGGACGGAGTAGATGCGCATGTTGGTGATGCCCTTGGACCTGTAGAGCTGCACCACTTCTCTCGGCGGTGGGAGGTTGTTTGCGATGATGCCGTAGCACACGCCGATGGATTGCACGCCTGCACCGTATAATAATTTATCAAGGGAAATTAATATCCAGACAAAAATGGCTATAATCCACTGTACATTAAGCACAATATTGACCAAAAGTTCCCCTCCCATACATTGGTCGATGTCACAATACTTTCGATGGAACTCTTCGTGTGGATATGAAACCTTTAATTTGTTTTTCGCGGGATGTGGCTATGAAACTTTTTTTCCGTGGATATAGTTATGAAACCTTAACGGTATCAATATACACCTTAACGGTATCAATATACATATCCGACAATTTTATCATTGCTTTGATAGTAGAACCCAACAAAAATGTACGGATCATATATTAAAAACAGTACGAACATACAATTGCTTTACAAACACGGTCTGCTTTATAGAAGATAAAATATAAGTAGAACCCGGAAAGAAGGGGTCATTTAAATCAAAATTCAGTAACACATACATACAGAGACATCTAAGCACATGTACATACAAAACCACCTATATACAAACACATACCTGAAGGAAGGGAAGCGAGGAAGACTCCGGCAAGCAAAGCCACTGCAAACACAGCAGAAAAGCCTCCCATGCTCGGCATCGTATTCGACATCCCCGATTGACTCTGCTCTCTCCTCCAACAATGCAATGTACTATTGGTGCATATCACAAACCGGCTTGGGCAACCATGTATTTATACTCATTACTAAATGCGTGCGTGCCATGCACGCTAATATTAGGCAGTATATTAATTGCATGCATATCTTAGGTAGGATATTATTTGATATAGGTTGGAGCTAATATTTGATATGGTATTAATGCACACTAAATATTTTAAGCGCTCACAATTGAAGCAGATTGAGTCGTTGAATTGGCCTGCTTTGATGGCCGACTTTAGTTGAATCTGCCCGTTTGGGCTTTTTATATTGGTATATAGATATATAGATATATAGATATATAGATATAGATATTGATATATAGATGTATACATATAGATATAGATATATAGATATGCAGATATAGATATAGATTCTCGGTGTGTGAAATTACAAAAGTGCACACTAACACTAGTGCAAGGGCGCCATATTATAAAGGTCAGATTTGTAATTGCTTCTTGGCAGGCTCCTCTCCTATTCTTGGCAGGCTCCTGTCCATTGGTATCTATATAATGTCAACATATTTGCTCATTCATCATAGTCAAATCCTCTTCTCTGGCATATAAATGTAGTGAAAATAAATTTTCACGATTGGATTTGTAATTGTTTCTTAGCAGGCTCTTCCCCCATTCATGTACACTTGATCAGCCTATCTTCCTGACGGCATGACCGTTCTACATTAATGGAAGAAAAATGACAAATAGCTGCACTACATTCATATACGCCCCTGAGTTATTGTTGACATATTTGTTCTTTGATCATAGTCATATCTCTTCTTTAGAATATAAATGTAGGGTAAACATATGTTGCAAATTTTGAGACCGACAACTCAGTAGAAAATTGAATACAGGCATTATCTGGGCCCTACCATTGCACTACTATATCTTAAGCTATATCATATACATAATTTGTGTGTTTTGATACCAATGGACTATATCTTAGATTTGTATCTAAAAGTACCCTCACTTAATATGTTTGTGAGAGAAAAGCATTAGTTTTCTTGGTTTTAGTGCTAAGAGACATCTCTAGATTAAGATAAAAATAGTACTTTCTTTCCTCATTAAACATGGTGCCATATCAGATTTGTACCTATGAGGCATGCTTTAGATATAGTACACCTTGGATCATTGTGACTATTCTTATGTCTCTCCCAATGCATAATTTCTTAGCGCATTATCGTAGGAGCTACATGAGTTTTTTTTTTTTGCGGGTGAAAGGAGCTACAGGAGTTAAAGAGACAACTACCATAATACATTTTCTCAGGGGTTGTATCTAAATTTAATGGTTTGAGGCTCATGCATACATGTGATTGAGCTAGCAATGTTTTTTTGCCTATGGCCACGTGCAAGGGTTGTATCTTAGCCAAGCTACAACCTTCTTAATCCCTCCTTTCCGGTTTATAAGGCTCAATTCAAAAATCTCACCAACCAAGATAGATGGTGAGTGGTGAATACTTTTTGTAGTTTGCAAAAGCATCTAATTAATGCTCTTGTTTTTCTTAAAAAATTATGTTTATCAATGCATTAATTGCAATGCATGCATGCATAAAGTACATGCATTGGTCAATTTTCTCTCAATACTTGCATGCAATGATTTAATGCACCTTGAAATCTGAACATGTGATGAAAAACAACTAAATTGAGCCTTATAAAATGGAAAAACTAAAATTTTGAGATAATCCCTATAAACCGGAAAGGAGGGAGTATCTCTCTTCATTAACTATTATGCCATATCACCAAAATACATACGAAATTGTACTAGTAAGAAAGTTGCATTGCGAGAGCCCTTACCCCCTCCATTCGGGTGGGTTGGTTCCTATGCAGTGCAATGCGACCAAGACAGGACTTTAGTGTGGTGATTAATCTCAACGAAATCGGTGTGTTAATTGCGGAGGATTGCATGCACCGGGTGAAAGAGGGGAGTTAATTCCGCAAGGATTGCATGCACTGGTAAGCCTTTTTTGTGGATGAGGAATACGGGAGTTAAATTGCAGAGGTTAATTTGCCAATTACACTTGGCCAATGTTTTCGCCATGTTGGTGCCTGAAAAATCACTTGTAGAATATCTGCCTAATCCCCACCTATCGGGACATATTATTTGTCCAGTTTGGTGCAGGTGATAAATGGCGTTATAGATCGACTATTAGCTGAATGACAATGTCATCACTCATGGGTCACCACATGCCAGGCACATTCACCCATGCTCTGAATGACAATACTTCTATTCTTGCTGGTTAGCAACTAGTTAATGCACACCCTCGTTCGTTGGCTCACCGCAGTGGGACTTCCTAGTCATCGTTCTGATAGTGTGGGCGCCCTATTGTGGTTCCATTAATGCATCTCCGCCGTAATATTTTGCTTGGTTTAGAGGCGTTGATTCCCTCTTCGATGATTTTTTCCAAGGAAATTACAATTCATCAAAGGAGAAGTTCTTCAGTTGGCTCCTCTCCCAGCCTATTATCAATGTGTTGTGATGTGAGTCTCACTCGCCTCTGCAGTGACCCAGTCTAGATTTATGAGTTACCCCACACAAGTGTTTTCTCTAATTTGTACCCCCCCCCCGCCATATGTTGTAAAATCATGGATTTTTGCTAATTTGTTTTTTGACATACCACTGCTTATATTATTAGCATGTTGGCACCAAAAAATCCCAAATAACCTTCCAACCTAGGGTATAAAAAGCTTCCCTAAAAGTTGAAATAATAACCATAAGCTTGACAAGTGTGCAACAAGCCAACAAATAACATGTGCATCTTCATATGCCTTCAATTGGAGGAAGAAAGTGTTGCCAAAACACTCTAGGAATGATCCATGTGTCATCATCACCTACTAACAAGATTCTTCACACCGGTGAATCCTGACAAAGAAGAAGATAATGCAAAGAAGAAGGAGCGAACAACATGCACCATCTTCAAACCACCTTGCCAATCTCAAAAGCACAAGGACTCAAAGTTTGAAGAAGAAACTGGCAGAAAATGCAAGGGGTTTATATGAATAAAAAATATAAATATATCTCGATATGTTAGCAAAGAACCATACTTTAAATCCCGATAGCATGCTACCGTGGGGGGAGGCTAGATAGAACGAGAACAGGACAATAGGGGAGGTTATTTTCATGGGCACTTCTAGGACAAGACAATGCAAAGCCGACACCTAGAAGGATTGTGGCGGTGACCGAGAGGAGGGAGACGATAAGAAAGCCTTGCCAGAGCCTCAAATCGAACAAGGGGCACCCAAGGTGAGCTATGCTACTACTAGGCTATACTATAGGGTGGGTCCCTCGCCCTACTCATTGTTGGTGAGGCTGAAAGGAGAGGGAGGATCCGGTGGAAGCTTGAAAGGGATGGCTCTTGAGAGAGAGCCACATGGAGAGAACGAGAGGCCGGTGCTTCACTATGACTGAGATTTTTTTAAACAATAGTGAATGTTGGCTTTTGGCCACTTTCATTGAAATTTTGATGGGGAATTCAAAAAAGGGGGGATTTTGGGTTTGTTAGTAAACTATAACTAAAATCTAACATATAAGTTCCAATAATGACATATCATCTCTGCTCATGAGCTTGTATTCATGAAGCAAAAAAATTCAATAATGACTAAGAAAGTAGCCAAGACCAATACTATTGACTATACACCATTCAAATTTAGTGTTTACACATGCCTTTCAACTAATGAGAGTTTTCCTTTCATTTCCTTTGATTCATTTCATATTCTTTCTTTTTCATTTGCGGGGATTATTGATTACATATTTACAAGGATGATTGATTCCATATTTGAGGCACATGGTTACATAAATCTTTTAGCATGCATTACCTTGTGGACTAACTATACAGTTGTGTATCATGCATTACCTTTCTGAACCGGCTATGGAATGTGAAGGTTAGCGCATCTCCAACTGGACACCCAAACCGTCGGCAACCATCCGGAACGCGCGGTCCAGATGTGTTTTTCCATCCAACGGGTCCTGTACCGATCTCCCTACTGGCCCAGACGTATTTTTTCCCACAAATTGGAAACAAAGTGGGGGGGGGGGCTTTTCAGGCGATGCACATCACACGTCCTCCTTCCCAACCCTATTCTTCTCGTCGAGCCCCTTCTTCTCTTTGAGCCTTTCCTCTCTGACAAGGTCGAAGTATTGGTTCTTTGCAGTGATAGTTCTTCGGCAGGCGGCGCACGGATTATTCTCCATCCCCGCTGCCTGATTACTTCCTTTGGTGATCTGGAAATGAAGTAGAAAGGATTCTCGCCTTTTCCCCAGAGGTGACCCTAACTCACTGAACCCACAAGAGGATGATCCCCTTGAAGCCAGGGTCTCAAGCAAGCTTTTGCTAAAGAAATAATTCCATCTTTTGACCGGATATAAATAAAACAATTGAAGGAGAACACTTATAATAAAAAATAGGCACGGGTATGAGGTCTTAATTCTTACAACCATATATTTGTGTTGAGACCAAATATGATCTTAGTTTGTGCGTTGGAAGTCACCCATCGAGAAGCGCTTGTTACAAACTGAAGTGGGGGATGTTGACCAGCACGCGTTTTGCATCAACAGTTAGTTATCCATCCGAAGGCCCTATCCGTCTCGCTGGGTTGCCTCGATAATTAATATTGCAATAATAAGACAAAAGCATTGGGAATTTAATGAGTACACCTCTTAAATCCCCAGTGATAGGATCTGTGTTGCCGTATTAAACCTTTTTGTCATTGGTGTTCAGAATAACACTTCACGGTCTCCCTACCCTTAGCCTCTCCGTCGCTCACTCTACATGATCCTGAGTACCTATGAAGAATGCGAACGAGACAAGAGACATCTACGGAACAATTTTTTTTCACACATACAAGGCGTTAATTCAATGCCCTTCCAGTGATCCCCACAACTACATCGGGTTGCAAGGCTCTTGCCTCAACCCATACCTTACTCTCACACATAGAGATCAGATCACACAAAGAACACATCACGAAGGTACATTGATTGGTAATATGTCTTACAATGGATATCGTCTGAGATGCACGATTACAAGTATGACTAGAAAAGCACTAGTAGAAAAAGGGCTATTTGTCCCGGTTCCCGAATCGGGACTAAAGGGTCGGTACTAAATCCCTACACCTTTAGTCCCGGATCATCCAGGAACCGGGACAGATGGGGCTCCATGTGGCCGCTGCCGCTTGCCCATGCAGGGGGACCTTTTGTCCTGGTTGGTGCCACCAGCCGGGACCAAAAGGCTTCCACGCGTCAGCAGTTCTGGGGCTGCATTTTTTGTTTTTTCTGAAGGGGGGGTGGGGGTGGGGGTTTTGTAGGGTTAATTTAGGGGTTTCATATATTGTGTTAGCTAGCTAATAGAGAGAAGTGGCCTCTCTTATCTCCGTGCTTGGTCGACGCTACGTATAGAGAGGACTCGACACGCTAGCTAGCTAGTAAGCAAATGAAGGAAACTATCAAGTACAAAAGATCGTCATGAACATATAAAAAGAGAAGTGATCAACCTCTCCTTCTCCGAGAGATTGGTCGAACAACAAGTTTTCGTATATCTTACCGACGCTACTGACTATACAATGTGTAAGATCTCTTACAATACCCTAATATATGAACTCAACTTCCACATGCATCGTGGTATTCTCCGGCTTTATTGATGATGTGGTCAAGAAAGAATCCAGCCAATTCCTCTTGAATTGCTCGCATGCGATCTTGTGGTAGGAGTTCATCCCGCATCTGCCACATCTAATTTCAAGAAGGGGGTCAATACATATATATGAATGAAACTGAACAGAAACGATTGTAATAAAATAAACTTTTGAATATTTTTGCTTACGCACTTCCTATTGTCTTTTAGAGTAGTCCCGCCTATTCTTGGTCGTCACGTTGTAGATGAACTCGCAGACGTAGTATCCAGAGTAATTATTCCCGGCTTCCTGCCACAAGAACTTTACGAGAAATAGAGGCCAATCAAACTGATAATGAAGCATTATAAATGGCATTGATGAAAGCAGCGAGATTCAACGGGAGATGCGCGGAACTAGCTAGCTAGTAGTACTTACTTTCAGGTAATTCCATCACAGATCCCGCGACACTTCCGGAACTTGTGCGGTGAATACTTTCCAAACCCAATGAGACAAAGAAAACAATTACTTGATATCATGAAATGAATAAAGTTGCCAATATGGTGCGATAATGATCGATTCAACTTACTTCTCAAGCATTTTAGACATGTCCGCATAGTCCTTGGGATCTTTTCGTCTCGAGTCTAAGATGTTTACAAGTCCCTGCTCTAGCTTAATCTCTAGGAGAATATAGTGGAAACTGCACACGCATGCATAACTCATCAATTACATTAATTACTATAAACTCGAGTAATAATTAAGGGAAACCTAATATGCACAAGACAATAACACTCACTTGAAGTTGTAAGGAAAGAGTATTGTATCTTTGTTTTGATTTATTACCAACAATCATAGCAAGTTTTCCTCGGTTTCTTTGGCATGAAATGTAGCCGTAAATTGACCTATGAGATTTGTGTTAATGAACCCAATATCATACATTTCATCTTTTCTGCATTCGACGATCTTCAATCTGCATAATATAGTGAGGATAATTATATATACATGCAATGAAAGAGCCGAGCTATATATAGAGACTTAATGACAGAGGTAGTACTTACAGACAGTAGCAAGTGACCGTTAATTTATCGAAGGCCTTTTGATTGAAAAATTGGAAGAACTCCACAAATGGAACAGACAACTCCTCAATTCCAACGAGGTCGTGCTGATCCTCTTTTAACTTTCAGCATCAAAGTATCGATTTTTTTTCTCCACAGACTTTCTGCAGATTTCCATGTACCAATCATGGAATCTTCGCATCATCGTTGTTAGAGTAGTTCCATCTTTGAAGAGAGGCTTCCCGTACTCGTATTTGAATACGTCCACCTCCATTATCTCAAAATGTGCATCGTCGTCGTGCATGTAATTTGCAGGATTGGTACCGGGTAAGATCCCCGGATGATTAGCGACGATATCACCAGACACCTTGAGCGTGGGGCACGATTGGTTCGCTTGTTCGCCGAGCTGGGGAATTGTTTTCCCACTTCTTAGCTCTTGTAACCTTTTGTCACTGCAAGTACTTCCCGACCGCTTCGCTTCCTTATATGTCCTTTCAGTAATGCGCTCATAGTTGGTTAGCGGCGGAGACGGTGGTGGTCGCTGCAGGGCATCAAACTGCGCTTTGCTTTCACCCGATCTATCTTCTCCTCCGGAGGTTTATGTCTCTTAGCTCTTTACGTTTCGAAAGTCCTTCACTTGGGCTTGACAGATATCCATGTTTTCCTGTTCGGTCATCTCGTATGGTAACTTCTCTAGAGACTTGAGAGATGGACCAAATCTGTATTGCCTCCCGCCTCTGGCTGTACTGCTAGATGCGGGAGCAGGCCGAGCGGCTGTGGCTATCTTCTTTTGTTGCTTACGAGGTGGAGGAGAAGTACTATGACGCGCCGAAGCAGCCGGAGTGGCGGCGGGTCTCTTCCGCCCTTGCTAATAAGGCAGAGAAGAAGGATGCTGGCTGGTCGGGCGCACCGGCGTAGGCGGAGAAGGAGGCGGAGTGCTGATACGTCTCCAACGTATCTATAATTTTTGATTCCTCCATGCTACTTTATCTACTGTTTTAGGCAATATTGGGCTTTATTATCCACTTTTATATTATTTTTGGGACTAACCTATTAACCGGAGGCCCAGCCCAGATTTGCTGTTTTATGCCTATTTCAGTGTTTCGAGGAAAAGGAATATCAGACGGAGTCAAAACGGAACGAAATCAACTAAAGAAGTTATTTTTGGAAGGGAAGCAACCCAGGGAACTTGGAGTGCACGTCAGGGAAGATACGGGCTGCCCACGAGGGTGGGGGGGCGCCCCCCTAGGCGCGCCCCCCTGCCTCGTGGGGCCCCCATAGCTCCTTCGACGTACCCCCTGCACCCATATATACCTACTTACCCTAAAACTTCCAGAACAGAAGATAGATCGGAAGTTCCACCGCCGCAAGCCTCTGTAGCCACCAAAAACCAATCGGGACCCTATTTCGGCACCCTACCGGAGGGGGATCCCATCACTGGAGGCCATCTTCATCATCTCGGCGCTATCCATGACGAGGAGGGAGTAGTTCACCCTCGGGGCTGAGGGTATGTACCAGTAGCTATGTGTTTGATCTCTCTCTCTCTCTCGTGTTCTCTCTTGTGTTCCTCTATGGCACGATCTTGATGTATCCTGACCTTTGCTATTGTAGTTGGATCTTATGATGTTTCTCCCCCTCTACTCTCTTGTGATGAATTGAGTTTCCCCTTTGAAGTTATCTTATCGGATTGAGTCTTTTATGAACACTTGATGTATGTCTTGCCGTGCTTATCTGTGGTGACAATGGGATATCATGTGCCACTTGATGTATGTTTTAGTGACCAACTTGCAGGTTCCACCCATGAACCTATGCATAGGGGTTGGCACACATTCTTGACTCTCCGGTAGAAATTTTGGGGCGCTCTTTGAAGTACTTTTATGTTGGTTGGATGAATCTGAGATTGTGTGTTGCATATCGTATAATCATGCCCACAGATACTTGAGGTGACAATGGAGTATCTAGGTGACATTAGGGTTTTGGTTGATTTGTGTCTTAAGGTGTTATTCTAGTATGAACTCTATGATGGATTGAGCGGAAAGAATAGCTTTGTGTTATTTTACTACGAACTCTTGAATAGATAGAACAGAAAGGATAACTTTGAGGTGGTTTAGTACCCTACGATAATCTCTACGTTTGTTCTCCGCTATTAGTGGCTTTGGAGTGACTCTTTGTTGCATGTTGAGGGCTTGTTATATGATCTATCTATGTTATTATTGTTGAGAGAACTTGCACTAGCGAAAGTATGAACCCTAGGCCTTGTTTCCTATCATTGCAATACCGTTTACGCTCACTTTTATTGCTCGCTACCTTGCTGTTTTTGTAATTTCAGATTACAATTACCTTTATCTACCATCTATTTTGCACTTGTATCTTCATCTCTTCGCCGAACTAGTGCACCTATACAATTTACCATTGTATTGGGTGTGTTGGGGACACAAGAGACTCTATTATTTGGTTGCAGGGTTGCTTGAGAGAGACCATCTTCATCCTACGCCTACTACGGATTGATAAACCTTAGGTCATCCACTTGAGGGAAATTTGCTACTGTCCTACAAACCTATGCACTTGCATGCCCAACAAAGTCTACAACAAGAAGGTTGTGTAGTAGACATCAAGCTCTTTTCGGGCGCCGTTGCCGGGGAGGTGAGTGCTTGAAGGTATATCTTTAGATCTTGCAATCGAATCTTTTTGTTTCTTGTTTTAGCACTAGTTTAGTTTATAAAAAAAACTACAAAAAAATGGAGTTGAGTTTGTCTCATACGCTTCACCTTTTTAATATCTTTCGTGAGTATGATGGGAAGGATAATTGTGCTCAAGTACTAGAAGAAGAATTACATAGAATTCTTGGCATAGAATATGTGAATGATGAGCATGATTGCAATGTTGTTAGTATGAATTCCCTGAATATCCATGATGCTAATGATATGCAAAGCCACAAGCTTGGGGAAGCTATGTTTCACGAAGATGATATTTTTTGTCCCCCAAGCTTTGATGAGCAAATTTACTATGATGAAAGCATGCCTCCTATCTATGATGATTATTGTGATGACACATACGCTATAAAGAATAATGATAACCATGAAACTTGGCATCTTGATCTTAATTTTCAATCATATGATAGTTATTTTGTTGAGTTTGCTCCCACTACTATTCATGAGAAGAATTTTGCTTATGTGGAGAGTAGTAAATTTTCTATGCTTGTAGATCATGAAAAGAATGCTTTAGGTGATGTTTATATTGTTGAATTCATTCATGATGCTACTGAAAATTATTATGAGAGAGGAACATATGCTTGTGGGAATTGTAATAATGTCAAGTTTCCTCTCTATGTGCTTAAAGTTTTGAAGCTATGCTTGTTGTGCTTTCCTATGCTAGTTGATTATTGTTCCCATAAGTTGTTTGCTCACAAAATCCCTATGCATAGGAAGTGGGTTAGGCTTAAATGTGCTAGTCATATGCTTCATGATTCTCCCGTTATGTTTCAATTCTTATCCTTTTTGTGAGCATCATTTTCATCATCATGCCTAGCTAAAAAGGCATTAAAGAAAAGCGCTTGTTGGGAGACAACCCAATATTTATCCTTACTGTTTTTGTGTGTCCACATGATTATGCTACTGTACTAATCATGTTTTATAGCTTTTGTTTCAATAAAGTGCCAAGTAGAACCTTTGGAAAGACTTGAGTGAAGTTTATGTGATCTTGCTGTGAAAAACATAAACTTTAGCTCTCACGAGATTAGCTGCCAGTTTATACTGGAGAGTGATTTTAGGTTGATTCTTTTTGAAGATGATTAATAGACAAATTTCTCAGGTCCAGAAATTTATTTCATAATTTTTGGGGTTACATAAGTATACGTTTGATACATGTTACTACAGACTGTTCTGTTTTTGACAGATTCTGTATTCTATGTGTTGCTTGCTTATTTTGATGCATCTATGAGTAGTATCGAAGGGTATGAACCATAGATAAGTTGGAGAACAGTATATATTACACCAATATGAATTTAGAATGAGTTCATTACAGTACCTAAGTGGTGGTTTTATTTTCTTATACTAACGGAGCTTACGAGTTTTGTTTTGAGTTTTGTGTGGTTGAAGTTTTCAAGTTTTGGGTAAGGATTCGATGGACTATGGAATAAGGAGTGGCAAGAGCCTAAGCTTGGGGATGCCCAAGGCACCCCAAGGTAATATTCAAGGACAACCAAGCAACTAAGTTTGGGGATACCCCGGAAGGCATCCCTTCTTTTGTCTTCGTTCATCGGTAACTTTACTTGGAGCTATATTTTTATTCGTCACATGATATGTGTTTTTCTTAGAGAGTCATTTTATTTTGTTAGTTTTTGCTTGCTGTTAGTTAGAATAATGTTTTGCATCTTTAGTTTCAATAAAAAGTCAAGGATAGCCTTTGCCATGCTTATTTTGCTAGTATACATGTTGCTGTTTGAAAACAGAAAGTTTACCGCTGTTGCAAAAATTCCCTAGAAAAGTAAGAGAATGGTATAACGTTGAATCTTTTTGCATATTGAGCTCTGATAAATTTATTACAGTGGGAATTTTAGTTCATAATTTTTGGAGTAAGGGAAGTATTGATACTCTTGCATTATTTACAGACTGTACTGTTTTGACAGATTGCTGTTATGGTTGCATTGTTTGCATATGTTTGCTTGTTTAATGATTATATTTGAGGATAGGAGTATTAAATATGCAGAGGCATTTAGTATTCAATGTTGAATAATAATTTTAGTGATTTGTTACAGTAAAAAATGATAAGGTTTTGCATTGGTTTATACTAACCTATCTCACGAGTTCTTGTTGAGTTTGTTGTGAATGAAGCTTTTGATAAAAAGAAGAGAAACCATGATATGAGATGAATTAAGGAGACCCAAAAGCTCAACCTTGGGGATGCCCAAGGCACCCCAAGATAATATTTCAAGAAGTCTCAAGCATCTAAGCTTGGGGATGCCCCGGTAGGCATCCCACCTTTCTTCTTCAACAACTATCGGTTAGTATCGGTTGAGCCTATGTTTTTGCTTCTTCACATGAGTTGTGCTATCCTTACATTGCAGTTTTCTTTAGCTTTGCTTGGTGTTTGAATAAGTATCAAGATCTGAAATTCTTTAATGAGAGAGAGCCATACACAAATTGGAATTTGCTAGAATACTCTATGTGCTTCACTTATATCTTTTGAGCTTGATAGTTTTGCTCATAGTGCTTCACTTGTATCTTTTGAGCGTAATAATTTTTGCTCTAGTACTTCACTTAAATATTTTAGAGCACGGTGGTGGATTTGTTTTAAAGAAACTATTGATCTCTCATGCTTCACTTAGATTATTTTGAGAGTTGTTAATAGCATGGTAATTTGCTTAAAGATAATATACTTGGTATTCAAGATATGTGAAACTTTCTTTTGAGTGTGTTGAATACTAAGATAAGTTTGATGCTAGATAATTGTTTTGAGATGTGGAGGTGATAATATCAAAGCAATGCTAGTTAGGGTGATTATGAATTTAAAGAATGCTTGTGTTGAAGTTTGTGATTCCCGTAGCATGCACGTATGGTGAACCACTTTGTGATGAAGTCGGAGCACAATTTTATTTATTGATTGTCTTCCTTATGACTGGCAGTCGGGGACGAGCGATGGTCTTTTCCTACCAACCTATCCCCCTAGGAGTATGCGTTTAGTGCTTTGGTTTTTGATGACTTCTAAATTTTTGCAACAAGTGCATGAGTTCTTTTGATTAATGTTGAGTCCATGGATTATACGCACTCTCACCCTTCCACCATTTCTAGCCTCTCTAATACCGCACACTTTTCACCGGTATCATACACCTACCATATACCTTCCTCAAAACAACCACCATACCTACCTATCATGGCATTTCCATAGCCATTCCGAGATATATTGCCATGCAACTTTCCACCGTTCCGTTCATATGACACACATTACTTTTGTCATATTGCTTTTTGCATGAACATGTAGTTGACATTGTATCTGTGGCAAGGCCACCTTCATAATTTTCATACATGTCACTCTTGATTCATTGCATATCCCGGTACACCGCCGGAGGCATTCATATAGAGTCATATTTTGGTCTAAGTATCGAGTTGTAATTGTTGAGATGTAAGAAAAATAAAAGTGTGATGATCATCATTATTAGAGCATTGTCCCAGTGAGGAAAGGATGATGGAGACTATGATTCACCCATAAGTCGGGATGAGACTCCGGACTTTATGAAAAATAAAAGAGGCCAAAGAAGCCCAAATAAAAAAAAGAGGCCAAAGAAGCCCACCAAAATAATAATAAAAATGAGAGAAAAAGAGAGAAGGGACAATGCTACTATCCTTTTTCCACACTTGTGCTTCAAAGTAGCACCATGATCTTCATGATAGAGAGCCTCATATGTTGTCACTTTCATATACTAGTGGGAATTTTTCATTATAGAACTTGGCTTGTATATTCCAATGATGGGCTTCCTCAAAAGTGCCCTAGGTCTTCGCGAGCAAGCAAGTTGGATGCACACCCACTTAGTTTCTTTTGTTGAGCTTTCATATACTTATAGCTCTAGTGCATCCGTTGCATGTCAATCCCTACTCACTCACATTGATATCTATTGATGGGCATCTCCATAGCCCATTGATATGCCTAGTTGATGTGAGACTATCTTCTCCTTTTTGTCTTCTCCACAACCACCATTCTATTCCACCTATAGTGCTATATCCATGGCTCACGCTCATGTATTGTGTGAAAGTTTAAAAAGTTTGAGATTATTAAAGTATGAAACAATTGCTTGGCTCATCATCGGGGTTGTGCATGATTAAATACTTTGTGTGATGAAGATAGAGCATAGCCATACTATATGATTTTGTAGGGACAACTTTCTTTAACCATGCTATTTTGAGAAGACATGATTGCTTTGATTAGTACGCTTGAAGTATTATTACTTTTATGTCAATATGAACTTTTGTCTTGAATCTTTCGGATCTGAATATTCATACCACAATTAAGAAGATTTACATTGAAATTATGCCAAAGTATCACTCCGCATCAAAAATTCTTTTTTATCATTTACCTACTCGAGGACGAGCAGGAACTAAGCTTGGGGATGCTTGATACGTCTCCAACATATCTATAATTTTTGATTGCTCCATGCTACTTTATCTACTGTTTTAGGCAGTATTGGGCTTTATTATCAACTTTTATATTATTTTTGGGACTAACCTATTAACCGGAGGCCCAACCCAGATTTGCTGTTTTATGCCTATTTCAGTGTTTCGAGGAAAAGGAATATCAGACGGAGTCAAAACGGAACGAAATCAACTGGAGAAGTTATTTTTGGAAGGGAAGCAACCCAGGGAACTTGGAGTGCACATCAGGGGAGATACAGGCTGCCCACGAGGGTGGGGGGCGCCCCCCTAGGAGTGCCCCCCTGCCTCGTGGGGCCCCCGTAGCTCCTCTGACGTACCCCCTACACCCATATATACCTACGTACCCTAAAACTTCCAGAACAAAAGATAGATCGGGAGTTCCGCCGCCGCAAGCCTCTGTAGCCACCAAAAACCAATCGGGACCCTGTTCCGGCACCCTTCCGGAGGGGGATCCCATCACCGGAGGCCATCTTCATCATCCCGGCGCTATCCATGACGAGGAGGGAGTAGTTCACCCTCGGGGCTGAGGGTATGTACCAGTAGCTATGTGTTTGAAATCTCTCTCTCGTGTTCTCTCTCGTGTTCCTCTATGGCACGATCTTGATGTATCCCGAGCTTTGCTATTGTAGTTGGATCTTATGATGTTTCTCCCCCTCTACTCTCTTGTGATGAATTGAGTTTCCCCTTTGAAGTTATCTTATCGGATTGAGTCTTTTATGAACACTTGATGTATGTCTTGCCGTGCTTATCTGTGGTGAGAATGGGATATCATGTGCCACTTGATGTATGTTTTGGTGACCAACTTGCGGGTTCCACCCATGAACCTATGCATAGGGGTTGGCACATGTTCTTGACTCTCCGGTAGAAACATTGGGGCGCTCTTTGAAGTACTTTCATGTTGGTTGGATGAATCTGAGATTGTGTGATGCATATCGTATAATCATGCCCATGGATACTTGAGGTGACAATGGAGTATCTAGGTGACATTAGGGTTTTGGTTGATTTGTGTCTTAAGGTGTTATTCTAGTATGAACTCTATGATGGATTGAGCGGAAAGAATAGCTTTATGTTATTTTACTACGAACTCTTGAATAGATAGAACAGAAAGGATAACTTTGAGGTGGTTTCGTACCCTACCATAATCTCTACGTTTGTTCTCCGCTATTAGTGGCTTTGGAGTTACTCTTTGTTGCATGTTGAGGGCTTGTTATATGATCTATCTATGTTATTATTGTTGAGAGAACTTGCACTAGCGAAAGTATGAACCCTAGGCCTTGTTTCCTATCATTGCAATACCGTTTACGCTCACTTTTATCGCTCGCTACCTTTCTGTTTCTATAATTTCAGATTACAATTACCTTTATCTACCATCTATTTTGCACTTGTATCTTCATCTCTTCGCCAAACTAGTGCACCTATACAATTTACCATTGTATTGGGTGTGTTGGGGACACAAGAGACTCTTTGTTATTTGGTTGCAGGGTTGCTTGAGAGAGACCATCTTCATCCTACGCCTCCTACAGATTGATAAACCTTAGGTCATCCACTTGAGGGAAATTTGCTACTGTCCTACAAACCTATGCACTTGCAGGCCCAACAAAGTCTACAAGAAGAAGGTTGTGTAGTAGACATCAAGTGCCGCCACTCGCTGGAGAAGGAGGCGACGTGCCCTGATCACTCGCCGGAGGAGGAGGCGGAGTGCCCTGACTCGCTGGAGGAGGACGAGGAGGCGGAGGCATCCAGTTCAAAAGGTTAATGAGCTCCTTCCGCCATAGGCATGGAGTCTTTAGAGCAGAACCCAGCCGAGTCTCCCCTTCACCGGTAGGGTGGTCAAGCACGAGCTCCTCAAATACCTCCGTTATTTCGTCCACCATCACCCTAGCATATCCTTCTGGAATTGGACGGCAGTGAAAAGTGGCATCGGGTTCAGGAGGTCAAACAGAGCCGACAGCCGCCTTGACTTTGTAGTTCTGCCATTGCGTCATAAGGCGGTAATGTTGAGACTCCATGATAGCATCCATGGGGTAGTTAGCAGGAGCCATGAAGACAGGCTCTAGCTGAAGCAGCTCGGTGGAAGCCACGCTACTTCTCCGCTGAGATGGCGGGGTAGCTTCGGCAGGTCGCCTGCTTCGAACTACTTCTCGTTCCTCTAGCTTCTGTATCCTTGCGTGCAGCTCTTGCAGTTCGCTCTGCTCCACTTTCCTCCTCCGGAAACCCAGCCTTCCACAGAACTGAGCATGGCATGCCTCGTGTCCGTCCAGGGTGCTCAGGATTCCCGAGGGCCATTGTGAGCTCGTCCTTCTCTCTGTCTGGAACGAATGTCCCTTCCTGCGCTGCGTCGATATAATCTTGAAGCTTCGTGACGGGTATTCGCAGTTGCTCGCTCGTCCAAATGCACTTCCCTGTTATAGGGTCCAAGGTTCCGCCAACCCCGAAGAACCAAGTCCTACAACGGTCTGGCCAGTTCAATGTCTCTAGTTCGACCCCTTTATCAAGCAGGTCATTCTCAGCCTTGGCCCACAATGGCCGGGCTTTGAGGTAGCCACCTGACCCCATGCAATGGTGATGTTCCTTCTTCGCAGCATTTATCTTGTTTGTCGCTGACATCTTCTTACTCCTCTCCGATGTCTTGTTGACCACAAATGCGTCCCATTGATCTCTAAGCTTCTCATACCGACCGATGAATTCTGGTGTCTTTTTTGGTCGACAAACTTTGCTTTCAGCTCATTCTTCCACCTCCTGAATAGATCTGCCATCTTCTTGAAAGCACGGGACTTGATCAATGGCTCTATAACTGGATTCTCCGGATCCTCCTCTTCTGGTAGGGTGAAATTCACCTTCAGCGCTTTCCAAAGATCCTCTTTGTGTCTATCTTTGACAAAAGAAACTTGAAGCTCTTCCTTCTTAGGCACATTCCATAGCTCGATGCTGATCGGGATCATGTCCCTAACAAGAACCCCGCACTGAGCAGTAAATGCGTCCTTGGTCCGGAGGGGTTCAATCGGTAGGCCATCACGCGCGATTGCTGTGATCGTGAACCTTTCATCCGAGCGCACCTTTTTCTTTGGGCCTCGTCCCTTTACCAAAGTTGTGCTCGATCCGGAGGGCTAGAAAAAAGAAGAAAGACGAGAGTTAATATGTGTAGATACCAAAACAATGAATGCATCAGTTAGCTAGTCAGCACAGGCTTAATTAATATATATACCTGGCCGGACATTATTCGGTCAACGGAGCCGTCATCACGGTCTCTTTCTTGCACCGACATTCGGTCACCGGAGCCATCATAATCATGTCCTTCCTCCTCCGTTGTTCAATAACCGTAGCCTGCTTCACCCTCTCCTTCCAGACCATCGGTTTCGTTCAGATATGACATGACATCACCTCCGGCTGTGATTATGTCCCCCAACACCTGTTCTGCTTCCTCGTCTCGGCCGTGCTCCATAGTTTCGGCAAATATTACAACATGGCAATTATTATACAAACATGACAGATGGATATATTAGTGGCAAACGTAGACCTAGCTATAGCTAATCACAACAAGGAATTATATTAATTAGTGGCCTCGACGCTTCTCTAGGGTTTGGGGTGGCCTCGACAACGCTTCAAGGGTTCGGGGTGGCCTGAACGACAATGTTCTTTTAACTTGGTAAATTTGGGTGGCCTCGACAGCGCTTCTAGGGTCTAGTGTCAAAGGGTTCAACAAAACCATGTCTTCATCATTGGGTGAAACTAGCATGCGCATGACGGTACGAAGTTCTCGACCCTCGAACCATCTACCCTCGACCCTCGAACCCTCGACCCCTCGACGACCCTCGAACCCTCGATCCCTCGGCCCCTTGACGACCCTAGAACCCTAGAACCCTCGATGACCCTCGAACCATCGACCCTAGAACCCTCGAACCCTCGACCCTTGACCCTAGAACCCTCGAACCCTCGACCCCTCGATGACCCTCGACCCTCGACCCCTCGGCCCCTCGACGACCCTCGACCCCTCTGTGACCCTCACGACCCTCTAGCCTAGTTCCCGACCCTCGACCCCTCGGTGTTCCTCGACAACCTCGTTCCCGATAAAAAGAAGAAGAAGAAGAAGAAGAAGAAGAAGAAGAAAAAGAGAGGAGAAGAAGAATAAGAAAAAGAAGAAGAAGAAAAACAGAGGACGAGAAGAAAAAAAAATTATATTTCTCTTCTTCTCCTCTATTCCTTCTTCTTCTCCTTTTTTTCTTCTTCTTATTCCTTTTCTTATTTTTTATCCTCTTCTTCTCCTTCTTCTTCTCCTTCTTCCTCTTCTATTTTTCCATGAACCGGGACCAATGCGTAGAGTATATAAGAAAGACTTGTCAAAATCGTTTGCATACATTTTTTCAACGTGCCCCCTCATGTCATTTCCGACGTCCCCCCTTATGTCATGTCCGACGTTCCCCCTCATGTCGTTATCGAGGAGGGGGTAGACTACAACGACGCTCACCCCCTCATCACATGTCCGACGTCCCCGAACCCCTCATGTCATGTCCGACGTCGCCCCTCACTTTAAAAAAAGTGCACAACTTTTATGTTTGCTCTCGTTTTCACTCTACGTTTTTGTTTCTATACAAAAGTGCACAACTTTTATGAACAAAAAAATCTATGAACAAAAAAATCATACATCAATACATACTACAAAAAAATCATAAAAAATTTAGGAGAGGAGGGGATCGGGGCCAGCGGCGCTCACAGCGAGGACGCATGCGACGGTGACGGCGATGAAAGGCGCGGGCGACGGCGTCGGTGCAGGGTCCGGGGACAGCGACGATGAGGCAGGGCGATGGCGTCGGTGCAGGGGCGGCGCGGCGACGGCGGCGGGGGCAGACAGCGCCGATGACGGGCGCGGGCAACGGCGACGGTGATGATGGGCGCGGGCAACGACGACGACGGGGGCGGCGGGTGGCGTCGGGGCAGACTGGCAGCGTCGTGGAGGTCGGCATCGTCGGGGGCAACTGCGAGATGAACTCCCAAAATTTTGACAAGTCTTTCTTATATACTCTACGTATTGGTCCCGGTTCGTGGCACCAACCGGGACCAATACACCCCTTTAGTCCCGGTTGGTGCCACCAACCAGGACCAAATGCCTCTTTTCAGCAGCCCAAAGGCCTTGTGCTGCCCCGCGGCCTCGCAGTGGTTTATAAGCCCCACTGCGGCTGTCCTCTGGAGCTCCTCTTAAATGTAGGCTTACTCGGCCTAAATACACACTATGCTGCCCGTGGGCCTACTGGGCCTTTTGCGGGCCTAAATCCTGGCCCATGGTTGGGTTTCTAGTCGTATTCAGCCCGTGGTGGCCCAGTAGGTGGCACTTTTTTTGTTTTATTTTTTTGCTTTATTTATTTTATTTTGTTTCTACTTACAGCAAAATACTTACTAGTTTTTCAGTGATTCTTTTTTGCTTTTAGGTAATAAAAATTATAAACTTTCTCTTAGTGCCATTTGTTTTCCAATTTGAATTTAAATTTGAAATTTTGGAAATTTGTATGAATCACTAGTTTTTGAATAGCTTTACTATAAAAATAGATTTTTGAGTGATTCTTTTTTCTGCTATTTAATATTACTGTGTTTTATCATTGTATTCAAAAACAGATTTTTTTATTTTAGTTTGTAACAAAAAATCTTGATGATAATTATTTTTGCTATTAAAGATTCTAACAAAAATTCTTTATGAAAATTATTTTTGCATTTAATGTGTTGAACAGAAAATACTTTGATAATTTTAGTTGCATTAGTTTTATATAAATTTATTTTCAATAATACTAGAGGTTTATAAAAGTTTATTTTATTTTTACTTATTTATTAAAGTTTATTTTGTTTCTACTTATTTATTTTCTTTTCTTTTTGCTTTTTACTTATTTTATGAAAATTCTTTATTTTTTGCTTTATTTATTTTATTTTGTTTCTACTTACTGTTGCTATTTTTATTTATTTTATTAAACTTTATTTATTTTACTTTATTAAAGTTTATTTTGTTTCTACTTATTTATTAAAGTTTTTTTTGTTTCTACTTATTTATTTTAGTTTGTTTCTACTTATTTAATTTTTTTCATTTTTTTATTTTTTATTTTTTTATGAAAATTCTTTTTGCTTATAATGTTTTACACAGAAAAGCCCTCTCCCCTCGCCGGTTCATTGGTCTCGGTTCATGGCTGGAACCGGGACTAAAGACCACCCTATGGTCCCGGTTCAAGCCATCAACCGGGACCAATGGTGGTGGGCCAGGAGCGAGGCCCATTGGTCCCGGTTCATCCCACCAACCGGGACCAAAGGGGCCAGACGAACCGGGACCAATGCCCCACGAGGCCAGGCAGGCCCCCTGGCGTCACGAACCGGGACCAATGGGCCCGTGGGTCCCGGTTCGTGACGGAACCTGGACTAATGGGCTTATTTGCCCCGAACGTAAGCCATGTTTTCTACTAGTGAAGGAAGAACTATGATGGAGATGGAGATGGTGGCTATGGAGATGGGAAATGGCGGTGGCTAGGGTTGATGAAGAGGGGATGAAGATGACTCTATTCTGGCTATGCTCACGGTTGTTCTTTTGACATTTTGGACTCAACCCCTTTATAAAAGTTGTTTAGCTGGACGAGGAGCATTGGTTTTCATATGCCATATGAGCACTCACATTCGCATGGAACGCCATGTTTTGCTCTAGAATTGCTGGCGCGCCTCCACTTGATTTCTTTTATCTTCTCCTTTTCTCTTTTCCATGTCCTCACTTGATTTCATAATATTTAGCCCATTTCATGTGGAAACACAATAAATATAGGATTTTGGAATCCTATGCATTCATTAGGCATTAGTGGAGATATCAGAGCAAATATCTCGGAGGATTCTTCGTCCCTCCTGCGTGATTACTTACTCTGGTGATGCGGAAATGGTGCAGAAAGGATTCTCTCCTTTTTCCCTAGAGGTGGCTCTAAGTTATCGAACCCATGAGAGGATGGTCCCCTTGAAGCTAGGGTCACAAGCAAGCATTTGCAAAAGAAACGATTCCTTCTTTTACCAGATCAAAATCAAACAAATGAAGGAGAATAATTATAATAAAAATAGGCATGGGTATGAGGTCTTAATGCTTACAACCATATAATTGTGTTGAGACCAAATATTCTTAATTTGTGCACTGGAAGTCACCTATCTAGATGGGCTTATTGTGAATCGAAGTGGGGGATGTGTCCAAATTACGTCTTGACTGGCACACGTACTGCATCAAGAGTCAATCATCCAACTGAAGGCCCTATCTATCTCACTAGGTTGCCTCGATAATTAAGATTGCACTAATCAGATAAAAAGCATTGGGCGTATAATGACTACACCTCTTGAATCCCTAGAGATAGGATCCATGTTACCATATAAACCTTTCAGTCACTAATGTTTGGAATAACACATCACGGTCTCCCTGCCCTTAGCCTCTTCATGACTTGTTCTACATGATCCTTGGTACCTGCAGAGATGAAGAATGCGAATGAGACAAGAAACATATACGGAACAATTTTATTTCACACATACCGGATGTTAATTCAAAGCCCTTCCATGGATCCCCAAAACAAATAATCGGGTAGCAAGGTTCTTTACTTAACTCATATCTTACCAAACTACTCACACGTGGAGACCATATCACACGAAGAACACATCATGAAGGTAGATTGACTGATAATATGTTTTACAGTGGATGCCGTGTGCGATGCTTACAAGTATGACTAGAGGAGGCAAAAGTATGGTGGAGATGGAGATGGTGGCTATGGAGATGGCAAGTGGCTGCTGCTTGGGTTGATGAAGAGGGGATAAAGATATGACTCTGTTCTGGCTCCGCTCACGGTTGTTCTGTTGACATTTCGGACTCAACCCCTTTATAATAGTTGTTCAAGTGGACAAGGAGCATCGATTCCATGCCATACGACCACTGATATGAGTGCGTGGTCACATGGAACACAGTCTTTTGCTCTGGAATTGCTGGCACGCTTCCACTTGATTTCTTCTATCTTCTCATTTACTCGTTTAAATGTTCTCATTTGATTTCGTCCATATTGAGCTCATTTCCTATGGTAACACAATAAAAAGAGGATTTGGAATCCCATGCATTCATTATGCGTTAATGGCAATATCAGACCGAATATCTCGGTTTTAATGAACTATATCGGTTTAAAATAAGGGTAGAGGAGTGTAAGTATATCACTCATCACTGCGCTATCGAATGAAAGAGGAGCCCACATCCCTCCCACACAATCGCGATGGCGTCTAGATTGGACGTCGCATCAAGGAGGAGATGGAACGCAACCGCAATGTCCAAATCAGATGACGCGTGAAGGAGGAGCCGGCGTCGCCTCCGCACAGCCGCTATGTTCTGATTGATGGGCCAACCTTGCCGCCCAGCCGCAAATGGCACAGGCAGTTCGTGAAGGACGAACTGCGTCCATGATCACCAAGGAGCGAGGCCACATCCTCCACTACCTCAGCGGCGGCGGTCCCTCGGGCTCGGGGGCCGTGATATCCGTGGAGGAGCAGGCGGCGAGGCAACAGATGTTATACGAGCTGCGCAACGCTGCTCGCGGCTCGGCATTCACCAAGTCAGACGTGACGCCGGCCTAGGTCCTCAGCGACCCCCACCCGGCCACTCTGGGCACTCGACCGCCCCGTCACCACCACAGACAGAGCCGCTGTCTAGGCCCTTGACCGCCACATCACCACCGCAGACACGGCCACGAGACGCTGCCGCCGCCTTCACGGTGAGCTCGCCTAGATCGGCGAGGAGTGGTTGCTTACTGTCTGCTCTCCCAGTCTTGGCAGGGGCAAGGCCGCTGCCAAGGCTTCGCGGGCGCCGTCCGCATTGGCCGCAGCGGTGAGGAAGTTAAGCACCATCTCCGTGAACAGCAGACATCGGCCGAACAATGCTACCATGGCAGACCCGAGGTCTTCCACCGCTAGAGGGACGACTATGACGACACAGACGACAATGGTGGTGCGACCGGGCAGGGCAGCCGCACGTACAAGATGGTCGTTCGGTACAAGTTTTAGTTTTTTCGTCTGTACATTTGAGCTAGAAGGCCAATACCAGCTCCCGTCTCAGTATCATGGACTGGTCCCCTCCAGTCCGCGAACGGATGTGGCCTAGTTTGCCGGTCCGCGTTGAAAATGCCCTTACCAAATGTACAATGGGACACCTCCCTGTCGAAAGAAGGATGGCGCTAAAGCCAAAAAAACATTTATTTTCTAACCGCATGTCTTGACACCTTGCCTTGTACTTCCTCCGTCGCAAAATAAGTGTCTTTTTTTGGGACGAAGGGAGTACATGCCACAGGGACCGAAAGCAACGGAACAAGCTATATGCACAAAGCCACGAACACATACAAGTCTTTATTTTTCCCATAAAAAAGACTTTATTTTAATGTTGTTTCAAATTTTAGATCCACACACACGCATCAATCTAATTATTGTCCACCAAATTAAACCCACGCCAGTTCATGTGGTTGGCTGCCGCCTAGGGGATGTTTATGCGAATTTCATGGGGTACACGGGCAATTTGTTGGGGTAGAAGAGCCCAAAGTTCCTCTCCGTCTCATCCCCGGGCTTCATGTTCTCGTTGAACATGGCGAACAAGTAGGCCTCAATGGGCCCAGGCCTCTTGGGTGTGCCGCGCGCCACATGGTCGATCAAGCCCTGGTTGTACGCCCGCGCGTTCTCCTGCGTCGCCGCGAACCCGCCGGCCGACGGCCACCCGGTCTCCGACACCACCACCCTCACGCCTGGCGCCCCTGCCTTCTCGAGCGCCGCGTACAGGGCGTCCACCATGGCGTCGAAGAGGTTGGTGTACATCAGCCCATTTCCGGCGTCCCTCACCGGTGTCGCGCCCGGCTGGAACGTCGCGTAGTTGAGCTGGATGTCCCGCGGGCTGTTGCGGTAGGCGATGTAGGGGTACACGTTGGCCAGCAGCGGCGCGCCGGTGGCGGCCAGGAGCCGGGCCACGTCGCCCATGTAGGGCTGCGCAAACACAGCGGCGGAGGGCGGGAAGGAGTTGGCGATCACGTCCAGCCTCACCGCCGTGGACACCTTGATGCCGGCGCCGGCGCCGCCGAGGCCCTCGGCCGCAAGGGCGTCGTTGAGGTTCCGCATCGCCGCCAGGATGCTCTGCGCGGTGTCGCTGGCAAGCTCGTTGCCGACGGAGATGTAGCGCACGTCCACGGCGGCGCGGTAGTAGGGCTTGACGTTGGCCTGCACCCATGCGGCGGCGGCGGACAGGCTGCTGGCGAGGACGGCCACGTCGTTGTTGGTGGTGCCGAGGCTGAGGCTGATGCCGGAGCCGCGGAGCGCGTCGAGCGCCTGGAGCTGGACGGAGTAGACACGCAAGTTGGTGATCCCCAAGAATCTATAGAACTGCACCACGTCGCTCGGCGGCGGGAGGTTGTTTCCGATGATGCCGTAGCACACGCCAATGGACTGCACACCTGCACCGAAGAATGAATTCAAGCAAATTAATATCCAAATGAATCATATTTTCATATCTTATTTATATATAAAATCGGCATACGCATCAGTAAATCAAATACCACTACATGTATATATATATATATATATATATATATATATATATATATATATATATATATATATATATATGAAGTTGTATATGTTAATATTTTTCTTGATAAATTTAGTCAGATTTAATGAAAAAATTGGGCTATAGACAAATCAAATAAGCCTTGTAAATCTATGTAAATCCAAACGGTGGGAGTACCACTGTAAACAGCATATACTGACTATTCTAAAAAAAACAAAAATGCGTGCATTTATATGGATACATCAGTTATCCTTAAGCAAAGATGTCTAAAAAAGTATGGATACCGACAAAAAAAGCATTAATGAAAATTGATACTACCAAGTACTACTATAAAAGACATTTATTAAGTTCAGAAAAGTGAATCACCCGCAAAAAAAAAAGTTCAGAAAAGTGAAGAACATTCAAAATACATCAGTGGAACTCGGCATCTGGATATGCAACTTTTTCCATGTATATAGTGGTACGAAACCTTAACTACACCGATATGAATATCCGACAAATCCGTTATAATTTTGATAGCAGAACCTCACAAAAAAGGGGCCGCATATTTAAAAAGATACAAATACCCTACAAAACGTGCTCCGCTCCTTCTCTAATAAATCTATCCCCAAAATGGGCCACTTCATAAGAGAAGACTTCGTTCAAATCAAAACGTGGTAAGACATAATCTGCTTGTTCTACGATAAGAATCTATCACAAAAAAGAAAGATGGACAATTCTTACAGATCCACTTCTTCTCTTTTTAAAAGGCAAATGAAAAGCAAAACAGATCCACTTCCAAACTCCTACACGAGAATCAGACGTACCTGCAGGGACCTGGGCGATGAAGACTCCGACGAGCAGCGCCAGTGCAAGCGCCGGAGCAGAGCCGCGCATCCCCGGCATCCTGTCGTCCCCTCCAAGGCTCTGAATTGCCCAGTTCTCGATCTACTCCAACGGCAGAATGTACACGCTTCTACTGGCGTATACCACAAACTGGCCGGCACGCCTGTATTTGTACTGGTGCTGGACGTGTGAAATTACACTAGCGCACACCAACACTAGTGTAAGGGTAGGCAACTCTCAAGGTCAGATCTGTCATTGCATCATGGCAGTCCATGTACAGGCCATCTGCATATCTTGGTGTGGGGACGGTTCCTCTGCATTAATGGAATAGAAGTGGAAATAGTTGGCACCACATTTATGCCGCAAGGTTAATGTTGATGGATTTTTGCGGTGTTGCCAGCCCAATGGGTCAAGATGGTCCAACAGTGGAAATATTCACATCTTCGGTGCTACTCCCCCTTTTCCGGTTTATATGGCTCAATTCAAAAATCTCACCAATCAAGGTAGATGGTGAGTGGTGGAATACTTTTTGTAGTTTTGCAAAAGCACCTAATTAATGCTCTTGTTTTCCTCAAAAAATTGTGTTTATTAATGCATTAATTGCAATGCATGCATGCATAAAGTACATGCATTGGTCAATTTTCTCTTAATACTTGCATGCAATTTTAATGCACCTTGGAATTTAAACATGTGATGGAAAACAACCAAATTGAGTCTTATAAAATGGAAAAACTAAAATTTTAAGATAAGCCCTATAAACCGGAAAGGAGGGAGTACATAATAGGTACCAAAAATTGGACCACCCTGTCCACTCCTTAGCTATCCCACTGGCAGATTTGTACTTAAATGATAAGCATACTTCTTCTTTGGCATATAATAAATGTGGTAGAAATACATTCAATATTTGAGATAAGCGAGCCAAGACGCATGCCCCCGCGTCGCTCCTTCCCTAGGGCTACACAGGGGCGACCCCAACCACCGAGCGCTGGCAACCCCCACCCTCCTCCCCTCGTCGTCGGGTGCCCCCGCAGGCAAAGCTCGCGTGGAGCAGGCGGTGGTGGGGTCGCTTTCTTTTCTCCCGCGGAGGCACCCTCAATTAGTTGGGGAGCTCATGCTAGACGGCGGCAAGCGCAGGGCGATGGCCAGCGCAGCGTCGAGCCTCTTGCGTCGGCCGATGTGGTGAGGTGGGCAGCTCTCCCAGTAGCGGGCTCGAAGGCCTAGATCGGCGCGGTCCCCATCTGTTAGTTCAGGCCACGGGGCTGGCCGTCAGGGCCTGCGATGGCGCGGCGGTGCTCCAGCTAGAGGATTGGCGCAGAGACACGCCACAAGTGCAGCGGCACGTGCGTGTAATGGAGGAGCAGGCCTGATCTGGGCATGGTTGGGCTCCAGCTGGGATGTCCTTCCTGCATGAGCTTCGGCCTTCGCGGTGGCTTGGCTGTGGTGTGTTGTTCGTCGGCGTTGACTCGCCTCCATGGTGGCATTGCGGTTTGATCAGACGGCTCTCGGATCCGGCGGTGATGGTTTGCTACTGCTGGTATAGCGCGCCCACGGCTTGCCCTCTGTCGGTAGTGGTTGGGTTCCTTCCCTATGGCTCGATAAGGGGCGGAGCCAGCATATAGGCGTTGGGTTCAGTTCAACCCAACGACCTTTTCCTGCCACGAACGTATACACAGGGTATAAAGTAGTCTGAACCCAATAAATTGTTTTGGTTGAACCCATCGGACGCACAAGCAAGCCTTATATGGGCAACTAAAATATTCTAATTCAAGAAAATACTCTAGGAAGTCCAAGTAAAAGCCCAAAATAGCCTGGGCTGATTTATCGATTGTCATGTCTCTTGCGTAAGTACGTGCGCATGGAGAACTCCTATATGACGCATTTTGCGTCATACAAGGAGTTGGACGCACAGGCTGACGCACGACTGGGCCGGCCCACCAAACCGCTTGTTGTTTCGTTGACAGCGAGCAGTCAACCACCACACCACACAACGCCAACTGAAAAATAAGGTGCAGACAGCTATAAGAATACGTAGCGACGTTCACATTTGGAAACCATTTTGAATACATTTTTTGAAAATTGCGAGCTGTTTTGAAAAGCCGCAGTTTTTTTACATTCCAATTTTTTTTTGTGTAACTGGAGATGGTTTGTAATTCCAATTGAAGAAAAAAAGACGAACATATTTTGCAAATCCAAAACAATTTTCACAAGCACGAACCATTTTTCCAAAAGTTAATATTTTCACAAAATAGAACAATTAACGAAAAACAAGAACGTTTTTTCTAAACTTCTGAATATTTCTGAGATAGTGAACAATTTTTATTTTTTAACAAAAATGGAAAACAGGAACATTTTTTTAAACTCGGAACAAAAAGGATAAAACACAACTTTTAAAAACAAATGTGATCAAAATTTTATGGTCAATATTTTCAAAATGAGAACAAAATTTGAAACATCAGAATATTTGTTGAAATTGTGAATAAAATGTTTAAGCCTTGAACATTTTCTTAAACATGAATATTGTTCTAAATGGTAAACAAATTTTGCGTACGAGAACATTTTTTGAAATTCATGAATGTTTTCGCAGACATGAATTTCCCTTGAAATTGTGAACAAACTTGAAAAAATGAAACATCTTGTAAAACAAGAACATTTTTTTGATATTGTGAACAAATTTTTGGTACGGCGAACAATTTTCGAAAGCATGAACATTTTTTTTGAAATTGCGAACATTATCTTGAACAACGTGAACATCTTTTGAAATTTATGAATATTATTTAAACGCGAACATTTTTTGAAAATCTGAAAATTTTCAAGTTTATAAACATTTTGAGAACACAAACATTTTTTGAAAGTGCGAACATTTTTTCAAATTTATGAACTTCTTTTGAAAATACAATTTTATAAAACCCCAAACACATTTTCGATTTTTAATTTTTTTAATTCTCAACATTTTTCAAATTTGCGCATTTTTGAAAAAAGAAACAGAAAAAGGAAATAAAATAAAAAAGAAGAAAGAAACAGAAAATATAAAAATGAAAACGAAAATAAAAAAGAAACATAAAAGAAATAAATAAATAAAAAGTAAATGAAAACTAGCCAGGAAAAACAACAGGAAAAATGAAAAACCGATTCAGGGAACCATAGCTACGGTAAGCGCTAATGGGCCGGCCCAGATCGCGTCGCTCGCTCCGAACCCTGTGCGAACCCCTGACAGTTTGACGCAAAGTGCGTCGTATAGGATTTTCCGTGCGCATGGTCCGCAAGACTCCCTATCTCCTGAATTGAGTCGGCCGCTTCCAACGCAACTCCCACGATCTCTCGCTTCTCATCCCTTCCGTTCCGTTTATTCGCATGCCGTTCAATCGTCAAATGCGCCGCCGGCAACGTCAGGTCCCAGTACAAATTCAAGGCGCGGAAGCTCATATCTTCTGTCTGTTGTGCAGTTATGCATATGCAATCTAGCATAGTAGCTTGGTGCGGTGCTGGTCTTTGCCCTAATTTTGTAATTACTTTGTCAGAACTTTGATTATCTAGGTTATGAGGCAATACTTTTTGAAGAGAAATCGATCATCAGATTTTGATAATGATCAGTTTACGAGTGATTATCTAATTTTCTATTTGGAAAAAGATCTACTTTCTACCATTATTAAGGATGTAATGTTTGATATTTTTAAGATCATGAAAAGTCGAAAGGGGACACTATAAAATGTAACTGACTTTACAAACTTCTTTTACTTGATGCTACCTATTTTGAGCCTTTCAAACTAACTTATCACTTTTTCTAATGCTTTCAGGAAGACGAGACTCTACAGGTGGAGCTATGAAGTTATTTCGGTACTACTTCATATTTGGTAAGTAAATCAGTAATTATATAATTTCATCCAATTGTTATGTCCCACCCTTCAATTTTTCGGTAGCACGATATATGATAAAAGATATCTTAGTACCTCCGACTTGAAATATAAGATATTGCCTAACAAACTAGCTTACAAAAACGTCTTCTATTTAAAGACAAAGGTGGTATTTATATTCGTTATGTTTTTTTAGTGTTATATATTTTTGTTGTAAGATAGTGTAAATTAGACTTTAAACTTCACTATTTTATCGAATTATCACAACAAGTGAACCCAATGGCAAAGTTTTCTGGCTCTGCCCCTAGCTCGATTAGTTGGAGGGGCTTAGGGCTCAGGGCGAAAGCCTTGGTTTGATGAGGGTCGAAGGATACTGACGACGATGGCGTTGTTGTGCCCTCCTCTTTGGAGTTGTTGCCAATGAGTTTTCCTTTTTCACTAGACCGTGGCCTAATGGTTCCAAGGGTTGCCATGGGAGCTGTTGGTTTGGACGGCCTTCTCCCGAGGTCTTGTGGGGTTGTTGTGGGTCACTTTGGGCGGAATCTTAAGTCTTTTACAAGGGTCGATGATGGCAGTGATGGCGCCCATGGGCGTCGTTTTATCTTTCTTGAAGGCGTCTCCGAAGAGCTCGTCCACCCATCTTTGGGTTGTGAGCAAGATGGTGGTGGACTTTGAGTAGGCCGGTATCGGCATTGTTGGATTTTTTGTATCCTTTTCTTTTTGGGGGTTATTGCACGATTGTCCCTTTCAATCGTGTGGTTTTTGACCTAGTTTTCCTAAAAGCCAGGTCATTTTGTATTTGGTTTTCTCTATTTTGATTCCAATAGAGCTCCTGACTTTCTCCTAAAAAAATACATTCGGTACTTGGACAACTTGATTTTTTTTCCAAATTTTCAAAGGGCCACCTCATAAGAGAGTTTCATCATGTTGGTGGTCCAAAGGAGAGAACCGCAAGTATGACACAAAACTTAAATGTTTCATCATGTTGGTGGCTGGAAACTTTTAAGGCCTAGAAATGCATTCTTACGGATGTCTTGTGGGACAAGTGCACAGCTGTATTCCATATATGTGGTTCCCTTGACCCTCCCGGTTATCTTGCTATTAGTGTTCATAATTTTAAATATTCTGATTAATCGGCAGGAGATTTCAATGGTAAATTGTAAATGCTCAAAGATAGCCAAACTTTCACTAAAAAAAAATATACTTCCGTGATGATATGTGTTTGTCACAGTAGGTCGCGTTTTTTGTCATGCATGTACATCCATGACGATTTTATGACAGAATCAAGATAGTCATACCTGTGCTGTCGTAGAAGTGTTCCATGACCACTAGTAGAAAAGGGGCCAATGGTCCAGGCCGGTCCAGCCCATTAGTCCCGGTTCAAACTAGAACCGGGACCAATGGGGACATTGGACCCGGTTCGTGAGCCCCGGGGGCCTGCCGGGCCACGTGGGCCATTGGTCCCAGTTCGTCTGGACCTTTTGGTCCCGGTTGGAGGGACGAACCGGGACCAATGGTCCTCGCTCCTGGCCCACCACCATTGGTCTCGGTTGGTGGCATGAACCGGGACCAAAGGCTGCCCTTTAGTACCGGTTCATGCCACCAACTGGGACTAAAGGGTTGGTCCTCGTTGCGGTCACAGTTTAGTCCCACCTCGCCAATCGAAGGGGAATTAGACCGGTTTATAAGCCCCTCCCTCTCTGCCTTGTTGAGCTCCTCTCAAAATGAAAATAGACGCCCTTATACAGGGAATTTAACCTAAATTCATACTGAATTTCTCTGAAGTTAGTAGAAATTTATTATGAATTTAGGTTGAATTTTCTCTATAAGCGCATCTATGCTCATTTCTGAGTAGTTTTTTATATAGTTTTTTTTCTTTTCTGCTATATTTATTTTTTCTTTTTATTTCTGAGTTGTAATAAGTCATTAAAAATAAGCATCTATGCTCATTTTTTAGTAAAGTTAATCACAACTATTTTTTCTTCTATTTATTTCTGAATTGTAATAAGTCATTAAAAATAAGCATCTATGCTCATTTTTTTAGTAAAGTTAATCACAACTATTTTTGTTTCTATTTATTTCGGAGTAGATT
>NC_041385.1:801056977-801066711 GCF_002162155.2 Triticum dicoccoides
TTTCTGCTATATTTATTTTTTTCTTTTTATTTCTGAGTTGTAATAAGTCATTAAAAATAAGCATCTATGCTCATTTTTTAGTAAAGTTAATCACAACTATTTTTTCTTCTATTTATTTCTGAATTGTAATAAGTCATTAAAAATAAGCATCTATGCTCATTTTTTTAGTAAAGTTAATCACAACTATTTTTGCTTCTATTTATTTCTGAGTAGTTTTTTATATAGTTTTTTTTTCTTTTCTGCTATATTTATTTTTTTCTTTTTATTTCTGAGTTGTAATAAGTCATTAAAAATAAAAAAGAGGCGCAATGCTCGTTAATTTGCTTCAAGCCTTTCGGAATAGTGTCAACTGCACTGCACATAGCTCTGTGCAGTCTACCCTATTTCTCAAGGCTTGAAGCTAACCAACGTGTAGGTGAGCATTGAGCCTCTTCTTCATCGTCTCTGCACTCAGGGCTTATAAACAGCTGCGAGTGCCTCTCGCTTGGCGAGGCGGGACTAAAAAAACAGCTGCAGAAAGAATCAACTAAAAAATAGCTGCAGAAAATAAAAAATTAGACGGGTTCATTGGTCCCGGTTTGTGGCAACAACCGGTACCAATGCCCCTCTTTGGTACCGGTTGGTGGCACCAACCAGGACCAATGCCCCTCTTTTGTCCCGGTTCGAGCCATCAACCGGGACCAAAGGTCCTCGTTTCCCGCCCTTTGGGCTGCCAAAAACAGGCATTTGGTCCCGGTTGGTGGCTCAAACCGGGACAAAAGAGGAGCATTGGTCCCGGTTTGTGGCACCAACCGGGACCAAAGCCTTTGCTATATAAGTAGCACTGCCGCCCCGTCCCGACTTTGATCTCTCCCGACGCCGCGCGCTGTCCCCTGCCGCCATCTCGCCGTCGCCGCCTCGCCCCGACGCCGTCGCCGCCCGCCCTGCCGCCCCGACGCCGTACGTCGCCGCCCCGCCCCGCTGCCGTCGCCGCCCGCCTTGCCGCCCCGACGCCGTACGTCGCCGCCCGCCCTGCTGCACCTCGCCGTCGCCATCGCCGTCGCCGGCCGTGAGCAAGTTTCTTTTATTTTTGTTAGATTTTTTTTAGATTTTTTTGTATAGTTCATAGATTTTTTTGTTAGATTAGATTTGTAGTAATTTAGATATGTAGTTCATATTGTGTAATTTAGATTTTGTAATTAATTTGTTCATATTATGTTAAATTTTTTTTTCTGTTAGTAGATTTTTTTGTTAGATTAGATGTGTACATCTTTTTGTTAGATTAGATGTGGTGTAATTTAGATATGTAGTTCATATTGTGTAATTTAGATTGTGTAATTAATATGTAGTTCATATTTTTAGTAAGTACTTCAGATATATATAGTTGAACTAGCTAGTTGATTTAATAAACTAATTTATTTTACTATATATAGAAGTAGTTTGTTTTTAGTAAGTAGTACTTTATTTATTTATAGTAAGTGCTTAATTAGTAGTTGAACTAGATAGTTGATTTAATTAATAAAACTACTTTATTTAACTATATATAGAAGTAGTTCTCGCATCGACGTCGGCGATGCCTATCCCGCATCCTCCTCGTCGTCGACTCGGCGGTGGAGGCTTGCTTGATCAGGGCCATGTTCGGGACTGGGCTCCGCCGGGCTGGTATTGGGAGGTGCTACCTTCCGGGGGACGTAGGTTGGTGAGGAGGCAGCCCGTTGTTGACCCGATCCTTTTTTGGTGGCGGTCGCATGGGCCAGTGACGGTGCCGAGGCTTCCGGACACCGCGGAGGTGGTACGTCACCGTGTCAGCGAGGAGGACGAGCACGTCCGTCGCTACATGGTTGCATTGGAGGGCAGGTTCGACAAGACCTGGCAGGTTCTTCAGGGATCTCACTGGAGCTATGATCCTGTGATGGTTCCTTATCTTTGGGTGTCCACCGCCCGCGTCGATACCCGTCGGGCGCTACGGTTCTAGTTGTATTAGTGATGCTATAATAGTGATAATATTCGATGATGTACGGACACCAAGAGATGATGTACTTTTGCTTATAATTATTGAATGCATGCTAATTTGAATACTACTTTATTTTATGATTTGGTTTTGATTATTTTATGATTTGGTTTTGCTTATTGAATGCTCATATTGGATAAGTTCTCCTTCCGTCCCGTGTGCTAGACAATTTGGTGTAATAATGCACTCGGGAATGAAAGGAGGAGCTACGTACATCACCGATAGTCAACCCGTGATTAATAATCTAGTTTAATATTTGAATTATGAACATAGGCCGGAAATGTCGTACTCGGACGACGAAAACCGCCCGGGGGAGTGCGACTGGTGCCACGACGACCGAGGTATCTGCGATAGGTTCATTGAGCTGGACGAAGACCGTCGCTTCAGCATTAAGCTCGAGGAGACCTTCGATGTTCATACGGTATGCAACCGACGATATTTTTCATGACTTCAACTATTTTAATCATGACAATTCGACTATTTTAATCATGAAAATATTTTTCATCTTTCCCAATTCGACTAGCTTATCCCATGCTTTGCAAGACGCTATGTCTTGGAGAGGATGGGTTTTGAAGACCATGAAAGTTTCAAAACCAAAAAAAATATCCTAAGTACCCATCATGGTGTGGATTTTCAAGTAAAGATGTACAATGCTCAGAGTGTAACCCATTTTGGTTGCAAAAATTGGGAAGCACTTTGCAAGATGTATGGTCTTGATGAGGGTATGCTTGTCACCATGGATCTTGGTGATCCTACAATCGAGCAAGAGAGACCTTCGATTTGGGTCCTTGTGGATACACCTCCAATTCTTCCCCCATGTGAGCTTAACATAGTTATTAAGTAATTTATATTGTTTATTTCAAAATAGTTGAGAACTTATCTTCATTGACAGCTTATTTTCATTCTTCAAAGAATGTGCGGAAGATGGTAGACAGAACCTACTACACCAAAGGCTCCGAATTAACTTATCAGGAGAAAAATCATCTGGTCGCATTTTGTACTGATCTTGAGAATTACAATATCTACAATCAAACTCCTCAACATTATGGTCAATACGTGGCACTAGTGCACGTGTTGAACTACGGTAACTACCATGGAGATACCCTGGTAAGATTATTTTTTACTATTACAACATCCTCGCATCTTTTTGCACACTTCAAAAACTAGTACATCATTGCTAACTACGAAGTTATTACTATGTTTTTCAACAGATAATCCCGAATGATTGTGTGCCTCATCTGATGTATACGCATGGTAGCCTCCATGTTTTGAACATACAACCAGGTCATCCTACGAATCTCAACTGTCCATACCGGGTTTATAAAATAAGTGGAGACATAACAATCAAAGAATGGAAAAAATGTATGGACAGTCGTAAGGAGCTTCTTGGAAGCAAAAAGCAGCAAAGGGCAAGAATTGGAGACAGGATGATCGCCATTCTTCATAATGGAGAGTCAGGGTCTATATTGTTTTATGCTATTTTACCTTAAGGGTGTTTAGGTCCTACCTGATACTGATGATCATGTGCTAAGAACAATTACGTTGGGTTGGGTTCGATGACTATGAGGATGATGATCGTATGACTTATTATTAATAATGAGTAGAAGTTGTATGATGATGCATGATTAGTAGGACTTGTTATTATATATGATGATGTATGATGCGAGCATGCATGAGCATGTTATATCAGAGGGTGAAATGAACATAGTAGCAGCGTTGATAAACCAAGGACGAAGATATAAGAGAGGACACTTCTCTCTATTAGCTAGCTAATAACAACCTAAAAATAACCCCAAAAACCCCTAAAGCAGCCACTTTTGTAAAAAAAAACATGGACTTTTGGTCCCACTTTTGGCCCCCTGACTGGGCTCGGCGGACCGGCCACGTGGAGGCACATCTGTCCCGGTTCGCGTTTGAACCGGGACTAATGGGTGGGGGTATTTGTAATGACCCATTAGTCCCGGTTCATGAACCGGGACTAAAGGCCCTTACGAACCGGGACTAATTGGTGTTTTTCTACTAGTGGACATTAACAAAATTATCATCACGGAAGTGTCCACTTCCATGACGATAAATCGCGCGTCACGAAGTGCTTTCGTCAAGGGTGACCGACACGTGGCATCCACCGTAACGGAAAGCCGTTAAGCTATCGGGTCGGTTTTTGGATCCGATAACCCGTTAACAGCCCCGACCAATGGGGATTTTCCACGTGTAAAATCATCATTGGCTGGAGTAAACACGTGTCGTCTCATCATTGGGACAGATGCCATCCACTCATTGGACAGAAGGCGCTTATGATACATCGACACATGGCACGGCCCAACAGTGGCCCATTCCTGTGAAAAGGCCGGCCCGTTTGACTTGGTCAAAAGCTGGCGGGCCGGCCCATGCAAAGCCTGTTAACGGCATGTTAGCATATAGCCCATTTACAACACGCTAACCCAAGACCCGTTATGCCCTATGCGAATTAGGCCCAGTAGCGTCATCTGGGCCATCCAATATGATTCCAGCCCATTTTCACTTCTGGCCCATGTATAGCCCATGACGTCTTTCGGCCCATATGAGGCCCTTTGTAACTCTTGGCCCATTAGCGGCTCGTGCTGAAACTGGCCCGTAATGAATAGTGTATTACTTTACACTCATTAACGGCCCGCGGTGAAACTGGCCCGTAATGAATAGTGTAACACTTTATACCCATTAATGGGCCGTTATTTCGTTGGGCCGTTTCCAGCCCAAGTTAACTTTCGGCCTTCTGAGGGCGCATTTATTCTTGGGTTCATCTGCAGCATTCGGTTACTTACGGCCCGTTACTGTCATTTTTTGCTTGTGGGCCAAATTCAGCCCGGCGTTACAGTCGGCCCATTTGTGGACCGTTAGTCTGTTGGGCCATTTTCATAGCATCACCAAATACTGCCTATTAACGACCCGTTATGGTCAGCCCATAAAACGTATGATTTCCATGAAAGGCCTGTCTACGGCCCATTAAAGGCCCGTACAAGACCCATAAATGAGTCGGCGGCCCATGGATCCTACGAGACATAGAAGGCCCATGGATCCTACGAGACGTAGAAGGCCCATGGATCCTACGAGACGTAGAAGGCCCATTGAACCAATGGCCCGTGAAGGGCCATGGTCGGGCGAGGTGGCCCCCGTTTGAACGATATAGAATATTCAAAGAATTATCCTACTCAATACTATCACCTCTAAAAATCATACGCTATACAACAAAGAGATCAAGGCATAGAAAGGTAGAATAATCCTACACTATACAATAAAGAAATTACAGCCGATTATACACACTGGACATTATGGTTCGGCACAAGTGATAATAAAGCATACACAAACAACAAATTACATACACTGGGCAAATACAGCTCATACATCATGGACGCGCATCAACTTAACTCCATTTGAACTATAATCTCTTCAAAAAATAGGATTGGCCGAATTCAGATAGCACAAATTTCAGTCTGCAAAATCTCCAATTCCTTCATGGTTACCTCGATGTCTTGTTTCATTTTTTTGACTCCTGCATCTAATACCTGCATGTCCAGTCTCAACTTGTTGATTATACGTTGACAATCATGTACACATTGACTTGCCACCTCTAGTTGATGCTCGAGAACATCAGCACATTCCAATTCCAATCCATAATCATTCGGTAATGGCCATGCCGCACTGCTCGCAGATTTTTGTGTTGATGTCACTTCATCCTGAAATGTTTCTGTAAGTACACATGACTAGGGCAAAAATATAGTTACAACAGTGAAGCGAACAAGACACTATTTTGTACTACATGGCAAAACAGGACTAACAATAATGTTACACGTCACTTTCACAAAAAAAATGTTACACGTCATGAAGCATAAGCAGGTGATATTTTAAAAATTATAAAAAAGATAGTCTGTGCAGCCTGCATACAGAAATCCCTCTTAGCTCACCAGAGGAGCATGATGTTGGGGCCCAATCGAAAACACAGACAAGTTACAAATTTAGACAGCACGTTGCGTATAAGTAAGCAAGCAGTTGGCCATTTTGTACCTCAATTAAAGTCTTAGGGAGCATAATGAACAGCAGAGGGTTTCATACAAACATACTACAGCAGGCAAAACTATGCAGTCATTAGCGTAGTATAAACTAGATTGTGAGCCTCATGCAATAATAGTTGGTTAATAGACTTCAAAGCTTCAGGCACACTTTGGCAGAGTAATTAAATGGTAAGGCCTTTAATTATGTCAACTAATAGTGATAAAAGTACGAACATCAGGCATGATTATTTGGGCATCTCATTAACTGAGGAGAAATAAAGCAATTGAAAAGAGAAAATTAACTATGCCTGAAACAAACAAGGAATTGAACTGTTGAGTTGCATATAGTGACTTACCTTAGCAGGTTGAAGAGGCTCAGCGCAGCTCCTACTTCTCTTGTAAGGCTCCTTCCTAACATCTTGTACTTGGAAATCCTCAATCTTATCTTCATTGCACCCCCTCTGCAAGGTGACACAAAGTAGTTACTCGTCTCCTCAGAAGATAAATATGCATACTTTCCAGTCTGTGAACACAAAAGGATGAGATTATAACAAAACAACACCACATAATGAAATATGCCGCATCTGTTGCACTTGCACACAATGAAATGAGCATTTACTATGTCCGGACTATGTAAAAACTAGGCATACCTTCGAACTGGATCTCCAGGTACTCTTGGAGAGCCTACTGCAGTGTACAGCCAAACCTTTATGTCGCCTATGAGTTAGACAAGGCCCCACTACAACATCCCTTAGTGTTTAAATCGTTGACAAGCTCTGTTAGAGTGTTAGGTCAAGAATAACAAGTAATCAAAGCAAACAGTCCTAGTATGGCTGGCTGATACAAACAAGCAATTGAACAGATGTGTGAGCAAATCTTACATATCAAGAAAACAAGCAAAGAAGGAGGCTTAAAGACCATCACTTGACTGACCAGATTTAAGGGGCATTTAAACATCATGTGCAACGTATGAACTAACATAAACATTGCATATTCCAGATTCTACAATGGAATGCACATGTATTCGGTTATGCCATGTATGATGATGCCTAAATGTATAGATAGCAGGCAGGAGTGATTCGTCATTGCACGCACAATTGAATTGCAGGTTAAGGGCCAGTTCGATTCTGCCTTTTCAGGGCATATTGTTAAAATAAGCCATAAAAGATGTAAAGAAGTCATTTTTGAGTTATGGGCTTGGGCTTAACTAATTTCGCTTTGGAGGGGGTTGTTTCGGGTAGAACCTCACTAAAAATTGAAGGGAAGGGGAATAGTGAAATGACTCTATTGTCTGCCTATATTACATTCAAAATGCAACTGCTGATTCCCGTGTCACACCTGACCCTCAAGTAAAAACAAACACGTAAGCATTCATTGCCCTGCCTACTTGCATATCCTCTCCCCTTTCCCTCTACCTCGATCCCCTGCCTGCAACACTAGGGTTCCTCCAGTGAGCCATCGCCACTGGTCCCATCTGGCCTGGTCCTCGATGATGCTATGTCCAGCTAGGCTACATGGCCGGCGGGTAGGGGCAAATCTCCTGGCTTCTCCTCCCTCTGGCGCCGCCCCTCATTCTCATGGTCTCCAGCAGCTGCTCCACTATTGTTCGTCCAATGCACTACTCCGGCGGGCACTGCACAACTACGGCTGATGCCACACTGCGGCAGAAGGCACCTTATTGCCCCTCCCCTCCTCCCAGGCCATGGCCTTGAGGTGCCGTTGAAGGATGAGCTCATCCAACAAGGTGAGGATCTTCTCTGATTATTTGCCAAATTTTCATTCTGATCCACTATACGATGAATTGCTATGAGCTGCTTCTGCCGGTGCTATATGATGCATTGCTATGAGCTGCTCCTGCTGCTACTATATGATGAATTGCTATGAGCTGCTACTGCTGTATGATGAGTTGCTATGAGCTGCTGCTGCTATATGATGAATTGCTATGAGCTGCTACTGCTGCTATATGATGAGTTGCTACAAGCTGCTCCTGCTGCTGCTATATGATGAATTGCTATGAGCTGCTCCTGCTGCTGCTATATAATGAATTGCTATGAGCTGCTCCTGCTGCTGCTATATGATGAATTGCTATGAGCTACTGTTGGTATATGATGAATTGCAGACTGCTGTTGTTGTATGATGAGTTGCTATGAGCTGCTGCTGCTGCTATATGATGCTTTTAGGTGGTGCTGCTATATGATAATAACCAGCCACTTGGACCATCGAATTTCAATAAATAATTGTTCTTCATTTAAATGTGGGTCATGTGTTCTTCGTTTAAATTAGGCAATGGGATCTCTATGGAAAACATTGACCAAAGTAGATTGTGCCAAGTAGATGGTATCTTTGTATTTGCATTTTGAGCAAATAGTGATGGTCTGTTTTCCTATCATATTAATTACTGCACTGGGTTCAATTTGTGATGTTTGCAAGTCAAATTAATTTCCATATGGACAGCAAAATGAAAAATATATAATGCAATCTAGACATTCCACTGATCATACCAAAGATAAGCTAAAAACGCAATGAAAAGAACTGGTTGGCTTATTACATGGAGCTTATATTCACAGGTGCTTATTTTCTTAGGATAACTTGTAATAACTGTCCCTAAGAAACTTGGCTAATAGAACTGGCATACAAATAACATGTCACGATGATTGCAATGGAGGAGTAACGTACCATAGCACACTGTATAGGCTTAACACTGCCTCTCCTTTTTTGCGATGTTCCATGAAATTGCCACATACATCTTGTACTTTTTCATTGTGTAACCCTATCTGCAAGTTGACACGGCTAATTTCAGACATCTCTACATGATACTACATTGCATATCCCTTGCGCATATTTAAACCACCAATTAACGATTGTGTGCGTCCCATAAACTAGCCATGACTATGTATGCTGGACTAGCAGGCACTCTAAGGGAGCCTAATGTAGTGCATTGGAATTCCTACATGCCACCTACGATTTTGTGTAATATACTGCCCCTGTTCCTAAATATATGTCTTTGTAGAGATTCCAGTATGGACCACATACAGATGTATATAGATGCATTTTCGAGTGTAGATTCACTCATTTTGCTCCGTATGTAGCCTATAGTGGAATCTCTAGAAAGACTTATATTTAGGAACGGAGGTATGAGGTAGTATCATGTATGACATCTACATATCTAATTTAGCAGCCACTAGTAGAAATCATTGTCTGCACAAAGGGATTACTGGTCGAAAAGCCTAGCAAAGCACGCTGGCAGGCACAGAACAATACAAGAGAGAGAGAGAGACGCGCTGACAAGATCATAGCAATGCCTCAGTCCAGGATCTTGGTTGGCCAAGCTGTTAGATCCAGAAGAAACATCGTCCTTGTAGTTTTTGCCAGCTGCATAATAGGTAACAGCGACCGGTTAGTATATTTGAAGTACATCGGGCAGGTGATGCTGGACGGGTTTAAAGGTGACAAGTACCTAGGCCGTGGCAGGTGCTTGGCATCTCTCCAGATGATGGGAATCAGGTTAGAAACGTCGAGGGTGATGACGCTGCGCTGGCTGCCGGGGTCCGGTAAGGAGATCTAGAACCGTCAAGTAAGGTGTTTGTGGAGCGGCTCCGGTAGGGTGGACTACGGTGTGGGCGAAGCAGATCTGTGGCCATGGACGAGGGGGTAGGTGAAGCTGCTCCGGTGGTTGGGTTAAGTATGGTGTCAACGACGCGGATCTGCGGCCGTGG
>NC_041385.1:801066796-801068949 GCF_002162155.2 Triticum dicoccoides
AAGGATGGTGTCGATGATGCGGATCTGCGGTCGTGGAGGGGCGTTAGAAGCTGCTCCGGTGTTTGGGTTAAGAGTGGTGTCGACGATGCGGATCTGCGGCCGTGGACGGGGCGTCAGAAGCTGCTCCGGTAGGTTGGATGAGGGTGCGAGGAAGCGGATCTGAGGCCGTGGACTTGTGATATGGTAAAGCGGCCCCGGTAGGGTTGAGAATGGTATAGGAGAAGCTACTCCGGTAGGGTTGATGATGGTGTCGGCGAAGCGGCTCCGGTAGGGTTGAGGAAGGTGTCGGCGAAGAGGATCAGAGGCCGTCGACGGGGGCATTGGTGGGGCGGCTCCGGGGGGTGTGGACGAAGCGTCTCCGGTGGGGAGTATGAATAAGCCACTTCAGATGCGCGGCGGTTGACGAGAGTACCGGCGAAGCAGATCCGGTGCCGTGGACAAGGCCGACACTGAATGGGCTGTGGTACAGTGGTGGATGAGAAGTCTACTTGTTTCTAGGGAAGGTGGGAGGGGTAGATGCGGCCGCAGAAGCAGATCCGGCGAGGTGGACGCCGCTGGCAGTGAATGGGCTATGGTACGCCGGTGGATGAGCAGTTTAGGGTTTCCACAGGGGAGGGAAGAAAGGGCGATGAAGTACGGACGACATGATGTAAGATGCTCTGGTGCTTTGGAGTTAGTCGTTTTTGCGGGAGGGGGAGAGGAAATGGGGGTGCCGTGTAGTGGGGGGAACCGGAAGTTACCAAAGCAGCCCCGACCTATCATGTAGATGAGGGCGGTATTGTAACTGTTGGTCTCCGTGCACCAAGGACAAAAGGGGGATTTCGCATGCTAAAGACTAAAGTGGCGGAAATTTTAGAAGGAGGCGGGAGATTTTGCCGCCCGCGGGATCGCTCGTATCCAGTTTCAACTAATTTTGGACCGTGCTAGCGGGAAGGTCATGCTAGACTGTGTACATGGGGCAAGCGTCAGCAGTTAATAACTGGTGTGAAGTCCACCCCAGAAAAATAGACAATAACTTGGGATGATGCGCCGATAACTTGTACATTCACACGGGCGTGGCCAATCGTACGGTTGTAGTGGCGCGTTCACAAAAAAAGGGATCAAACGCTCAGCCTATGTATTTCTCGTGTAAATAGATAATTTAGTGTCATTGGTTATTTACTTGAAACATAATGCATTGACGTGTTAGTGTAGAGGCGCACAAAAAGAAATTGATATTGTAGTCAGCTACTTAAAAGTGTTACCTCAGATGATTACATAGCCTCCATTTCATAAATTGCGTACCCGTTAAATTCATATATGAATATTACATATATTACTTCAAGATAGAAACTTAAATCATCCAAGACTAATGAATTTGAATGCAAGAGTAACAATGGTACATGTACATGATAGCTACATTGGTTGTTTGAAGAAATATCACTGTAACTTTGGCATGCACAACTGAAAAGGTTTATTTACATAGAAAAAAATGTGATATGTGAATGTCCAATCTTTATAGCGTTGAATCGATATTGTACTTTTGGCCACGATACGAAGTAGATATTGACTTATGTTCAAGCGATGCACGTCCACGATCACTAGATAGTGATACGTGAATGAATTGTGCAATCTCACTCACACGCATGCATATCTCATTTCCCTGTGCGCATCGGAATCACACACGCGAACTTCGTGTATTTCTCTCCCTCCGTCAGGGTTAAATTCTTCTTTCTACCCCATCCTACAAGTCGCTCACACAGAAACACACACGCTCTCTATGTCTAACACGCCCACACCTTTAATTCCGCCCACCCATAGCCACTAATGTCTCAAAGTATAATAATGTCTCTCACACATATGCTATCTACCTATCCCTTAATATAGCTAGATATGTGTCACACAAACTCCTTCTCCCTACTAGCAAGATGCCCATGTGTTGCACAGAACATCAAGATGCATTTGTATGAGAAGTTTATCTTGTGGGAGAAAAGGATGAACGAGGGAATACCTTATTTGCAAATGCGGAGAGGGGTGTGGGTATCTTTTTGCAAAATTTCCATATTTTCCTTCCTGTTCGTCGGATATAAATCGGATGGCCTATATTGTAGGATGGCAGGAACACCATCATCACCAACTCTGTTTTTTATAAGAGTAGAGATATGTGAGTGTCA
>NC_041385.1:801069580-801100645 GCF_002162155.2 Triticum dicoccoides
AGCAGAAGGGTGACAACTCGATCTGATCATAATCTGTCAATTGGTTTCTCTCTCAAACATTGTGTCTTGGTGCCTCGCTCGGTGGCCCCCTCGATATGTAGACTTCTCGCGCGTGCACAGCTGTAGTGACAATGATGCTGAACCCAGTGTGCCTTGTTTTTACCGGCCTCATGTGATAGTTTTCACCCTATTTTCTATTAATTAACAAGGCAACCTTTTCTTTGTTACTACTAGTGAATCTGAAATCATTCGGGGCAGACATAAAATATATCACTTCAACACAATTATAGAAGCAACTATTTTAAAAGAAATTAGCTAGCTACCCGTGCGTTGCACGAAACATCAAGATGCATTTGTATGAGTAGTTTATCTTGTGAGAGAAAAGGTTGAACGAGGGAAGGCCTTATTTGCGAACACGGAGAGACGTGTGGGTATATTTTTGCAAAATTGCCATAGTTTCTTTCCTATCCGTTAGATATAAATCCGACGGCCTATATTGCAGGATGGCACGCACACCATCATCACCAACTCTGTTTTCTACTCCCTCCGTCCGAAAATACTTGTCATCAAAATGGATAAAAAGAGATGTATCTAAAACTAAAATACGTCTAGATACATTTCCTTTTATCCATTTTGATGACAAGTATTTCCGGATGGAGGGAGTATTTTTCTTTTTAGAGATTTCAACAAGTGACTATCACCGGATCTTACCAACATACTCAAAAAAGTAGTCCATAATTTTGATGTTACCCTCTTTACTTGGCGGTGCAGTGCCATTTGGATACCTCATAAATAAATCAAGGACAAATCTGACCCCTTCCTGAAAAGACATACGTAGCAAAATGAGTGAATCTACACTCTAAAATATGTCTACAACACATCCGTATGTGGTAGTCCATTTGAAATCTGAAAAAGACAAATATTTAGGAACGAATGGAGTATATATAAGAGTAGACATGGAGATATATCTCCAGCATGGTCTACAACAAAAATGTGCTGGGCTGGTTAGCGCCGGATGCTCGCAAAGCGATGACATGAGTTTGAATTCTGTCTTTTAACTTTAGATTTTTAATTATATATTACTCTACTTATTTAATATATACTTCTTTTGCTACTGTACTGACAGTGGAACCCACAGAGTACTTAGAATATTAAGGATGGACTTGTTTCTTTTTAACTTTCTGTACGAAGCTGTAGCCACTCTGCAAGTCACGTGTACACTGTACATGCAATTAACTTTTTATAGAGGAACAATCATACAGGCAATTAACTCAAATGGATTGGATGTCACTCTATTATTTCCAGCATAAAGAGCATCTCCAACGGCAGCCGACAGATTTCCTCCCGCTTCCTTCCGCGGAGGACGACATCAAACGCCAGCGGCATACATTTTTACAACTCTAACTAACCAGATGAAATTCGTGCAAACACATACTGATTTCATATAAGCATGAAGGATTTCGTATAAAAAGCCGGATCTTCATATAAACATGATGGATTTCATTACATTTATATGAACTAAGAGGTGCCAATCCGGCTCTCTTGTATAATTAATACCCCCTCCATCCGGAAATACTTGTCCTAGAAATGGATATATCTAGACTTATTTTAGTTGTAAATGGCCGCCCGTGGATCCCTTTGTCTTCCTCATGTCCGTCAGACACTTGCGGGGTCGACGAAGGTCCTCGGAAGAGACGAAGGAGCGAAGAAACCACCTAAATCCGAGGTCGTCGCCTCAGCGGTGGCCTTCATGGGTCCCAAGTGGCGGCGGCCTCCCGTGTTCTACTTCTCCTCGATGATGGCGACGGACACGGAGAAGCTGGGCACTGACTCGCCGCTCTCCATGCACCCAGCTTCTGTCTCTGCCTGCATGGCGCTTTCGCAGGCACGGGAGGCGCGCCCACAGACACGGGAGGCGCGGCCACCGCAGACACTGGTGGCGCGGTATGACGCGGCAGCAACAGCACTCGTACCAGCGTGCTCACCGCCATGCCGGCGTGGAGCAACTCGCCACTCCTCATCGAGCTGAACTTGAGCGGCGAGTTGCTGAACCACGCGCCTGCTTGGGGCGGCAACTGGGTCCGTCGGGCCAAGCGAGGTTGGTGAAGCACCGAGCGGCCTCGCCCGTATCCGGAGGGCTCGGTGGGCCACCCAGCTGGGTAATATGCCGGAGAACGGCTCATTAGAAGCCATCGGAAGAGTGGAGAAAATGGTGAAGGAGGAGATGGGGGAGCGGCAGAGGGGTGCGATTCTTGCCCGCTGTCTGTCTGGCCTCGTGTAAATAAAGGGCGGACGGTAGGAGCTTGGCCGGCGTCTAGCCTCGTTTAAACTGAGGGCAGACGGGAGGAGCTCGGCCGGTGTCGCGTTTAATTCCGGCCCGCTCATGAACGGACTTGTGGCCGGAGTAGGATTCTTGGTTTGCATGCGGGTTTGACAGAGGGGTTTAATGGAGGTGCCGGGCGTGCAGCGGGCGGCGCAGTACTATTCAATTTGACAGGAGTAATGAGCCGTCAAATCACAAAGGCCCTCGCCTCTCGTGAAACCGACCGAGCTAGACTGCCCCGCCCTCTAGCCTTTTAAAAAATGTATATACTCCACTTTTGTATAGTAGTAGTATCGATGGATTGCGCCATGGAGCAAAACTTGAAATTAAAAAAAAGGTGGTACATATAGAGAGCGCTTGTGAACTATGTGTCATACAAGGCAATAAATAAAGTACTACATGATACTAATATATGATACATGGCACAGGAGTACTAAGTATTATTAATACCGTTTTGCTAGAACTCATCTAGATGAGATATAATTTGATCTCATGCATCTTTTATAGCCATTGGATGTGATGCTATAAGATGCGTGTGTGCTGACGTGGGTTGTATTTGTTCTTGTGCAAATGACTGACCACTGCCTGTCATGTTTGATAGTCTCAAGTCATTAAAAGCATTCAAGCCCCACATCTCTTCTTGGTTGATTCCTCTATTTATGTCAAAAAATAAGAAACAACGTGAGAGTTAATGCACCACGCCTATGTGTTTACTATTTGGTTTTCGTAAGATGACTTAATACTCACCTAACGAAGGGAGTATTCGATTTGATAGCGGGCGGTGCAATTCTCGATACGGCTTTAATGCAGACGAGGGAAGGAGTAGCGGTTCCCGATATGTTGAACGATCAATGCATCCTCCTTCGATTAATGCATGAGGGAAGTAATGGGAGGAGGTCCGGGAAAAGAGGCTGCACGATGTGAATGGAACGCAGTTTGCCCTCATTGCCCTCATATAAAGGTGCCCCTCCATTCCAATGCGTCTACCACATTGTACGCACCTAAGCATTTGCCTAAGCACCTAACTAAGCGCAAAAGAGCTCACTCCAGACCCATGGCGGCGATGCGCGTGAGCGGCCAACGACTGCGATAGATGATCCACGATGCCGGCCTGCGGCATGGCGCCGAGGATTGTCTCCAGACGGTGTTGGAGACCGGCTGGTGGATAGCCGCCGTCAACGCCAACTATGGCTCTTAGTTGGACCAGATGATCGTTGCCACCAGCAACAAGTTCACCGTCCTCAAGAAGCTCGCAGACGGCATCGCCGTACTCCTCTAGCCCGCACGCCCGGGCTCCTCATTGCCTGCCACCCTAATCGGCTTCCATGGCTGGAACCTCTTTCAAGCACTGGTGGCCCTGCGACTGCCCGCCGACGCCACGAAGAATGTCCACCTGGAGGTCGCGCTCTCCACGAGGCGCCTCGCCCCTGCAAGAATTCGTCGACCTACACATCCACGTGTATGAGCAAATCATGTACATAGGTATCTACAAGGCCAGTGAGGACGCTACGACGTTGGCCTTCCTCAACCGGCTGGAAGCCTTGGATGCCTTTGCTAAGAAGCACCTCGACCTCGCCACAAAAGCCGCCGCTCCTTAGCCGCCGGTCGGTGGCCCGACGCACTAAGTTGAGGAGGAGGAGTTCGTACGTTCGTGGATCCATCTTTCTTCTTGCCTTCTGTAACCACCACTGCGATCACATCATCGTGGCCTTAATTCTTCTTGTGCTAATGCATTCTCGTTCCAGTCAATACCGACATGTGCGATCCCTTCGCTTAATTATATGCATCACTGTAACTAGTACTCCATCCGTCAATTTATAAGTTGTGCTTACCTTTTCCATCAACTTCGTACAATGCACGGGCATCTTGCTAGAAACACTGGAATATGTCTATATAATCCATATGTGATAATCCATTTGAAATCTCAAAAAAGACAAATAGTATTTAGGTACGGAGGGAGTAATATATTAGTAGGAGTATATCAAAACAATAGTGATTTCTTTCAAGTTTGTGAACAAATACTACTATTCTACTACTTTGGATCTGTCGCAACACACGTGCACATTGCTAGTAAAAGGAAAAGGCCTGCCGCATTCGCGTCGCACCCCCACACGCCCGGGAATCGGGAGTACAACACGGCCTGTCCGACATGACACACAGCTTAGGGAAGGCGTGTTGCTTAGCAATTTCACTTTCATGTGGGACCGCCGTTGAGCAAACCGACACCCCGCCCGTCGCCGGGTTGGAAAACAGAAACAAGGGGAAGATCTAGCTGTAGCATGGAATCCAAGAAATTTTGTGTTAGACGGGGCTCGTTGATAGAGTAGGAGCATTCCATACTAGTACTACTCCTACTAGTACCAAGTTTGTACTCCTAATACTATATTACTAGTACTACCACTATACAACTAGTAGGTAAATGCACGGCACAACATCGTAGGAAAAAAACGGGAAGATCTTGTTTTGGGTGATTTATCCTTTTTTTCAATCAACATAGTATGAAAAATATGATGTGGGGGGCACCCATGAAGCTTATGTGGCTTGGTTGCATGGCTCCAAAAGGTTAGAGAAAAATAAATAGATAATGTGTTTAGAGTGTACTCCACTAAATAGATATACTTTGGATCCATTGCAACGGACCGACACATCTATATCTATACCCCTATATAGTGTGTGAAAAACTTTGAAAGTTGGTCGTTGGATGAAGCCAATCTGACGGTACAAAGATGGCAAATCCGAGCACTACTGGCCGTTCGATATCATCCACCAGATTCTGCCACATGTATAATCTAGAAGACTCCATGGTTGAACTTAATTCATGACTAACTTTGCCACAACTAAGCTTAGGCAAAGTTATTAGTTCTTCAAAATGAGAGCCACAAGTTGGCAAGCCTAAGGGAATCTTGCCACATTTTGTGTGTGTATGTCATATGGGGCCTTAGTGTGGCTTGCCTAAGCTGTGGCTTGAACCAAACACTCACCTAAGTTAATCAAACTTGCCTAACCTTACATTCCACCAGATTTTGCCACATGTTAGAATCAAGAAAACTCCACATGTAGAAGCATAATGCACAAACCATCAGAATCTCATGCGTGCAATGCACGTGTACCTTACTAGTACTAGTTGGTAGTAGTAAGAAACAAATTCCAGTTTTGGCATGAGCTCGTACTGCGGGAGCACCACAAGGCCTGCCGCAGGACTTGCATTTCCCTCTCGGGGCCCACGAGACCTAACTTCACTAGTTAGTGCCTGATCTATGAGTCAATGACATGCAGACCTTAAATGCGGCTGGCCCACATGTCATTCTTATGGTGGTGGCGTGGTTCGCGACTCACTCGTTCAAGATGAACCGGACGGTGGTGGTGTGGCCGTGGCGAGGGTGCCACACCCGGGCATCGGGGCGTTACGAGGCGTAGATGGCCACACCGGCGGGTACTACCTATAGTACATAAGTACTCCAGCTGAGGATTGATGCCCGGGACGAAATGTGTCACAGCCGATGGATGAAAATTCGATGGTGCAGGAGTACAGATCGGAGCATAGCAGCGGAGCAGGCAAACCGCGTCCAATCAGGTGTGTCTGTGGTAGAAAGTTGATGATCGCCATAGTTCAGCTGGCCCACATGTCATGCACACAAAGGCAGAGGAGCGGTGGGGCCGAGAGGGATGAGGGGCACGTCGGGGGGATGAGGATCCCCTGACGCAAACAATCCTACCATTCTGTCACTGACATGTGGGACCCATAAGCGTGGGTCCCACCTGTCAGCGAAGGAAAGGCAGGGCAAGGCAGTGATAGACACGTCAGAGGATCCATGTCCACGTCGGGGGACGTCATGCCGTGGGTTGGAGCGGCGTCGTGGGAATCGCATGTGGGTGTGGCAGTGGTAGAAACAAGAAACGTGATGGTCGTCGTGGTTCAACTTCCATGGACAAGCTGTCATCTCTGCTGACACATGTATATCAAAACTAGAGTGTTTATATTTCAAGCACGTGAACAAGTATTATTCTACTAGTTTGGATCCATTGCAACACACGGGCCAGCACATTGGTAGTAGTAGTGTCCATCTCTATCTCTAGAGGCCTTCCCTCATTCATCCTTTTCTCTCACAAGATAAACTACTCATACAAATGCATCTTGATGTTCCGTGGAACGCACGAGGATGTTTCCTTGGGGGTCTCTCCAGCGCGGCGTGGCCGTAGTTCTAAGTTGACGCCCCTTGAGATGCCAACGTTGAGGGGCACTCGAATTTCCTCCTATGAGCAGGTAAGATGAGTTTGAGCACGTAGTAAATGCATTCTAAAGACTACTTCCGTGTCCATTTCCTAATTCTCCCCCTGCCCACTGTTTCACAGGCTAGGCTTGGTGCGAGTGGAGATTGGCTTGCATATGTACGGGAGGGTACCAACATCAATTTGCACAACATTTACAACGGTGAAACCGTTCCCCGTAGAACCTTTGCCCAACATTGGGATCAACCATGCAACAGGACACCACATGAATTGGTACGATGGAACCACGGTGAGATTGGATAAGATAGCACGAACCTTGCACATGGCGGTTAAAGGCGGAACATGTTGACTGCGGCCGATTTGTTGCCATACGAGTAGGAAGACACTGTGCTCCTTTCTAACCGCATCTTCGCGGTGACAAACCAGGGGACTTATTTTGTATGGGACACATCCTACGATATACTCCCTCTCTCCCAGTTTATTTGTTTTGAATCTTTTCGTTTTATAAGTTTCAAATTCAAATTTAGAGCTCCCCATCAAATGTGAGATTACAATGTCCATTAAATCGTTGCGTGCATGTATAGTAAAGAAACAAATCTCGAGTTTGGCACGAGTTCGTGCTGCGGGAGCACCACAAGCCCTGGCGCAGGAGTTACATTTCCCTCTCAGGGCCGTCGGGACTGAGCTTCAGTGCCTTACTACACCTACCTTTGTGTCAATAACATGTGGACCCGATAGGTGACTGGTCCACATGTAATGCTCCCGAAGGCAGAGGGGCAGTAGGGCCAAGAGGGGTGAGCCGCAGGTCGGGGGACGTGTGGTTTCATGGGTTCGAGCGGCGTCGTGGGAATCGCGTGTGGCTGTGGTAGAAACTTGATGCTCGCCGCATTTTAGGTGTCCCACATGTCATGCACACAAAGGCAGAGGGCGGTGCGGCCGAGAGGGGTGAGGCACACGTCGGGGGGTGTGGTGACGTGGGTTGGAGAGGCGTCATGGGAACCGCGAGATGAAACGTGATGGTCTCCGTAGTTGAACTTCCATGGACAAGCTATCATGTCTACGGACACATGCACTGCATATCGATCACTGGAAGGAGTAGCAGAGAAATCTATATATGCGAATAAATAGTTCCTTATAGTCAAGCGGACCCATGCTACTACTCTGTTCCAAAGACATGCACACCATCGAAATAGTCCATCCATATCAATATACACCGAGAGGGAATAATTTTTTTTACAAGAGAGGAAATAGTTCATCCATCCATAATGCCCCCCTGCTGGTGCAGCATTTTCTTCTTCTTCTTCTTCTTCTTCTTCTTCTTCTTTTTCTTCTTCTTCTTCTTCTTCTTCTTCTTCTTCTTCTTCTTCTTCTTCTTCTTCTTCTTCTTCTTCTTCTTCTTCTTCTTCTTCTTCTTCTTCTTCTTCTTCTTCTTCTTCTTCTTCTCCTTCTTCTTCTTCTTCTTCTTCTTCTTCTTCTTCTTCTTCTTCTTCTTCTTCTTCTTATTCTCATTCTCTGTGGGAGACGACTTTGCAACAAACTCTTTGGACCTTGTAGCTATCTCGAAACTCACACGGGCATCGAGGGCAGCATATTTTATCCGCTCGTACGTCAAGGGATAATTCTCCCATCCAGACGACCTTAATGCCACCGTCTCGTCACCCTTCTGAAGATTTGTACGGAGCACAAAATTTGCTATGTCGAATAGGGATGGTGTCTATTTAGCGCAATCTTCTACAGGAATTTTGATTCTGGTTTGTAGGTCAGCGATGCTTTTCAAATCAAGGTTGTACGGCTCTAGCTTCTGTTTGTCCCCTTCGATGGCTGCCCCACAGAAATATACATCCTCCTGAGATAAGAAATCGTGAAGCTCACCTGGTATGGAGGGCGAGTGTATGATGTGGTACACCAAAACATCATCTTTGAGGCACAGCTGAAGGATGGCGGCGCGCTGGATCTTCCCAGGGGCACGCTCCGTGTACTCTGTGTCGAGACCGATGACCCTCGTCTCTACCATTTCGAGGGAGTTGGATACATTGTTGATCCACTGCTGAACAACCCTTGGGTGGACGGTGACGATGGCAACTATGCGCATCGAGCCTTCGACGAGGACATGTTGGACACTAAAAACCTGCATCTCGATCTCTTTCGCCATTTGGAACCGCTGGAACGGAGGGCTATGGTTTGGAGAATTAGGATTAGATGGCTAGTCTAACTGAAGTAGTAGATGATTATATAAAGAGGTTAAAACAATGTGAAGTAGTAGATGGCTAGTCTACCAAGTCATCAGACGAAGGGAAGGTGAAGAAGCCAAGGAGAATCGGTTCCCGATGGAGAAGTAAATGGGAGAAGTGGCGTGCACGTAGTTGATTAGACGGTTAGGTAGACTAAACAAAAAGGCTATGCAGGTAGACTGATGAGTCGTACCTGTTCGTGTACATGCCCATCCTTCCTGATAGGTGGGACCTATGCAAACAGATAAAAAATGTGTCGTAGCTTTTTTTTTTGAGCGCGTGAGTGGGAGACACAACATTCTCTGGTTAAGGAATACTCCCTCCTTTCCGGTTTATAGGGCTTAATTCAAAAATCTCACCAACCAAGATAGATGGTGAGTGGTGGAATATTTTTTGTAGTTTGCAAAAGCACCTAATTAATGCTCTTGTTTTTCTCAAGAAATTATGTTTATCAATGCATTAATTGTAATGCATGCATGCATAAAGTACATGCATTGGTCAATTTTCTCTTAATACTTGCATGCAATGATTTAATGCACCTTGGAATCTGAACATGTGATGGGGAACAACCAAATTGAGCCTTATAAAATGGAAAAACTAAAACTTTGAGATAAGCCCTATAAACCGGAAAGGAGGGAGTACTCCCTCTGTTTAGGTGAGTATAAGTCACCTTATGAAAATCAGGTTTTCCCAAAACCTTTAGGCGTGGAGCATTAACTTCCTGCTCGATCCCCTCCCAGCCTCGTTAGCCAGTGTTCTCTTCCTCTGCTGCCGCATTCTACCTTTCCATTTTTCCTCTTCTCAAGTGGGGAACGATCTGCATGCCGTCCTTGATGCACCAGAACGACCACTGCATGCATCGCGGCAGGGCGTTGATTTGGCATGCACGAGAATTTGGTTCTGCTCGCAATATGGATGATACCTGAACAATGAAGTGAACAGGCATGCTAGCACGGGAGACCTATTTCCGCTATACAATACTGGAGTACTCATGTTCCTACTAGTAGTAGTAGTAGTAGTACAACTGTGGTACACTTGATGGTCAAAATACTATTCATCCGATCCTCACAGTGAAGTGACGACACCCTGCGCCTGACACTAGTCTAGGCGAGGTGGCGTGTTTGGGTTACCAAAGTCAGCCTCACCCTGTGCACTGTGCAGTATGTCACCGCCGCTGTACAGCACATTGGCGCCTCGCCTCGTCTCCCTCTCCGCTCCCATTGCACCACTCCATCTCCATCTCCTTCTCCGTCTCCATCTCTGTCTCCATCTCACCGTGCCCCCGTGTACCGTCGCCTCACTCGCCTCCCCCATTACCACTATTCCCTCGCTAGCCACTCCAGCACCGACATCCTTCTCCCCCGTAAATCATGCCCCCTTCCAAACTCCACCATGGCTGAATGCGAACCGCGCAGCATCCATATGAGCCGCGATTGGAGCAATCTCCCTAGTGACATCCTTGACCTCTGTTGTTCGTGTATGGATATGTTGACTGCCCTGCGGCTGGCTGCATGCTCGAGGGACATGCACACAGCCATCGTCGAAGCGAGGCCTAAGCTTTTGAAGACACCCTGCTTGCTGCTATCTGGTCTTGCGAGATTGGCTCACCATGATACGGAGGCATGCATGATGCCCCTCGACTTCAATCCGATCTCCATTAGCCGAAACTTCTTTGCGAGTATGTAGTGTGTCGCTGTACATCATTTCCCTCGACATCGATCAAATCACCATCGCCCGAAACTTCTTGGTAGGTATGTATTGGGTCGGCATGAACTCCCACTCGATGGCTGCCTTCAGAGAAGACGGTAAAAAGTTGGTGCTCGTGAACTTCCAGACCTCCCATGAGATTATCCTTCCTCCGTTGGACTATATAGAGTATTACAATCGCGGTCTAAGTCATCTAGATTACTACGTCAGTTGGACGGACCTTGTTTTGCAGAAGATTGTAATCTGCCAAGTGCCCACACGGCATGCGAATTACGCAGACTTCAAGCTAATTGCCTTGTTCGATCGCGGACTCGCCTATCTTTACGCCGATGTCTTCTTTAGCTGGAGACAACTCGGCTCGCAGTGGATCATCGTCAAAGCTGATACACACTTCTGTGATGCTATTGAACACAATGGCATCATCTACGCGATCGACAAAGCAGATGACTCCACGTATTGCTAGGACGGCGCGTGTAAGTTGTTTCCATCTCATGTTAATGATGACGCCATGACACTATTTGAACTTTTTGTGATGATTGGCATATCCCTGTTTGAGCAGAATTTGAGTAGAACTATGGCAATGTATTAGAGACGTCGTAAACCAGCTATATTTGGAATGAGTTAATTCATGCGATTGTGACCATGTCATTATAGCCAATTTGTACCCTGAATAATCAAACGGTTAGGAATATATGGATATTATCCTTATTTTACAGTAATCTATATACTACTACTAAATATGAGTGTGTATCAATGGCCATGTTAGTTTCCTCATTTTCATGATGTAGAAACATGCACCACACTGTTGGTTTCATCTAACCATACATTAGGGAAGTAAATGTGCATATGGAGAACTCTATATTTGGAAGTAAATCGCGCAATGCTTACCATGTGTACATACCTATATTCGCCCTTCAACAATCAATGGCTAGAATAATATCCTCACAAAAATTTTGCCCACAAAACACGAGTATATAACAATGCACGGTCTGTTAGTTACCTTGAAGAATTTGTTTGTGAGGACAGAACATGATTACATAACATGCATGACATGGTAGTTTCCTGTGAAGAATCGATTGCGAGATAACATGAGTATAACCATGCATGGCACTTCATATTTTCGAACCCAATATACATTTCCCTGTAGTTTCCTCCCAGTTCCAACAGGGACATATCAATGCTATTTCTTGCATTATCCTACTCATACTCCGAACAATACTGATCTTACATTAACAATGCCTGTCCTTTTTGATATGATGCAGTGTCCCTACAGTTACTGCCCTTTGTAATCACACCACCTTTGCCAAAAATAGGGAAGCACAACTGGTTCCTCGCTCGATCAGACGATGATAGAAGACTGATGATCATTCGTACACATGAGCCGGAAAAGTTATATTGCAAAAACCCCATTGTATACAAGCACCGTGTAATATGTGAGTATCCGGACAGTGGCTATTATGTCTATGAGCAGGATACCAGCTTGTTGGGGCCTTTAGGATTTTTTAGTTGGAGGCGGGTAAACAGCCTTGGTTCACACTCTCTGTTTCTCGAACTCAATTATCCGATTAACCAGGAGATCACCGTTGGCAAGGACCTTGATGGCAGAGAGGCTCTGTTTGCTATGGAAAACAGTGTCTACATGGCGAGCCCTAGGAGTTCGGGAGCAAACTCCCCTGATTGTCAACGATACAACCTGCAGCCAAAAGAAGGTGAGAATGACAAAGGCATCTGGATTAACTTTGATCCTTGGATGTCTCAATTACGACAGTCAGTGATGTGGTTCAAGCCTTCAGGTTGATAGGTAATTAGGCTGTTGCATCGAAAGGGTGGAGTACTGGTGTCCCCAGATCACTGGTCGTTGAAGCGGGGCTGCAAATTATGATGGTGTTGGATCATCTCTTCGAATGACTTTGTTGTCTTTGCTGCTAGTTCTGGATGGGTAGTTCTTTCTTTTGTTATGCATATTCCTTGTCATTTGGTCATCCTCGTCTATGTCACTCTTACAATGTAATAGTTGCTTCTATTTAGAATGTCATTCTTGTCTGGATCACGAGAGTCTGAGCGCTGCAGATGGGTGCGTTTTGGTGGTGTAGCAAGACTTCTTATGAACTATCATGTCTTGCTGTTTATGTCAGTAGTAGTCACTAGTCAGTGTTTGAATGTTGTATATATCGTTGTTTCAAACTGTTTATTGTCTCGAACTACTGGTGGGCTAAATGAGGGCATCACCATTCTCCAGTGTTCAGAGTATATCTCCTTTTTTCAAGTTATATAATTTGAGCTCAGTGTCTTTTCGATGATGTACACTTGTTTGGGCCAGTGAGGTGTCATTGAATATGGGCGGAGTAGTAACGCAATGCCAAACAGGTCAATTATGACTCTCAGGCCGGGCTCTCAAAAGATCCTAAAAAAAGGCCGGGTTCTCCAAAAAGAAAGAATAAGGACTCTTAGGCCGACATGTGGGCGCCACCGGTGTTTTCGTGCGCTTGCGCACCGAGAGCATATTGGCGCATGCTCGAAATTCATGCTACCTTTTCATCCCTAGTCTCCCACCCCTCCCCCACCTCTGGAATATCGATTCCTACTCCAGTTCTCCCAAATCCCCCTCCTGTACTCCCTGTACTCAAGCGCACTATCATGTCGCCGGTTAACGCAGATCTCCGAGCCGGAGATCCTGAGGTCCGTCCTGCCTTCGGTCACTGCGTGCTGTCGCACAATAGTGGCATGGCGGCGCTTGACGACTAATTTGCCGGCAAAGTTCTGATGGTAACCATCAACGGCGACCGGCCTCCCGTCTCGCCGGACGACCTTGTCAAATCTCTTGGCATTGCGCACGGCATCCAAATAAGTGACTTGCTCTTCGAAGTCTGTCTGCCACTGGCTGATTTCTTCGTCAGGTTCCGGACAACTTTCGACTGCAATCGTGTGTTCGAATCTTCCCAGCGTTTGTTCTGCGATGGTTCGCTGGTGAGCTTTGATCGGTGGCACCCAGGATGGGGCTCGGTGCCCTCTGAGCTTGAGTTTTTAACAAAGCACTACTACAAAAACAGCTATAGCCAATATGGACACTAATGGCGCACTATACATGTGGTGCACCATTACTAAATACTAATGGCGCACCATGTGTTGGTGCGCCATTAGTGTGCAAATACTAATGGCGCACCACATCCACGGTGCGCCATTAGTAATTTTTTTTTAATTTTTTCAAAACTACTAATGGCGCACCGTGGGAGTGGTGCGCCATTACTAGTTCAACTAGTAATGGCGCACCACTCCCACGGTGCGCCATTAGTAATTATGTTTCAATTTTTTTTCATTTTTTTATTTTTATTTTTTAAACTACTAATGACGCACCATGGGAGTGGTGCGCCATTACTAGTTGAACTAGTAGTGGCGCACCATCCCACGGTGCGCCATTAGTAATTTGGCCCAAACATTCCCCCGAATGCACCCCCCCGGTGGACCGCCTTTTCAGTTTCAAAAAATAAATAAAAGAAAGTGATAGAAATGTCAAAAAAATAAGATTCGCATGTGATATGTGGTCTAGTTGTTAGCAAAATTTACAAACATGAATTTTCGACTTTTTTGCAAAATCTCTCGAGAATTTGTAAAAATGGGCATAACTTTTGCATACAAACTCGGATGAAAAAGTTTTTTATATGAAAAATCATCTAATCGAAAAGTTACAGCCGAATTTAATCGGGGGAACCTCGTTAAACATTTTCAAAATCCTCAGAAACCTAACAGAAAAAGAGATACGGGGCTCTTAGGATCTGGAGAGGCAAAAAAATTCAAAAAAATTCAAATTTACTAATGGCGCACCTGCCCATGGTGCGCCATTACTATCTTCCCGCCTTCAAAATTCAAAATAAATAAAAAAATAAAAAAATTTACTAATGGCGCACCTGCCCATGGTGCACCATTAGTATCTTCCCGCCTTCAAAATTAAAATAAATCAAAAAAATTAAAAAAATAGTAATGGCGCACCTGCCCGCGGTGCGCCATTACTATATATTGTTGGGGAACGTAGCAGAAATTCAAAATTTTCCTACGTGTCACCAAGATCTATCTATGGAGAGACCAGCAACGAGTAGAAAGAGAGTGCATCTACATACCCTTGTAGATCGCTAAGCGGAAGCGTTCAAGTGAACGGGGTTGATGGAGTCGTACTCGTCGTGATTCAAATCACCGATGATCCTAGTGCCGAACGGACGGCACCTCCGCGTTCAACACACGTACAGCCCGATGACGTCTCCCACGCCTTGATCCAGCAAGGAGAGAGGGAGAGGTTGAGGAAGACTCCATCCAACAGCAGCACAACGGCGTGGTGGTGGTGGAGGAGCGTGGCAATCCAGCAGGGCTTCGCCAAGCACCATGGGAGAGGAGGAGTAGGAAGAGAGGTAGGGCTGTGCCAGAACTTCGTGTATAGCTCCCATGCGCCTCCCCACTATATATAGGGGTGGAGGGGCTGGTTTCTTTCCCTCCAAGTCCATTGGGGCGTTGGCCAAGGTGGGAGGAAAGAAATCTCATTATTTCCTTCCCCACCGATTGTTATCCCCCCTTTTTAGGGATCTTGATCTTATCCCTTCGGGATATGATCTTATTCCTTCGAAGGGGGGATCTTGGTGCGCCTTGACCAGGGGTGTGGGGCCTTTCCCCCACTACCCACGTCCATGTGGGTCCCCCCATGCAGGTGGGCCCCACTCCGGAACCTTCTAGAACCTTCCCGGTACAATACCGAAAAATCCCGAACATTTTCCGGTGGCCAAAATAGGACTTCCCATATATAAATCTTTACCTCCGGACCATTCCGGAACTCCTCGTGACGTCCGGGATCTCATCTGGGACTCCGAACAACATTCGGTAACCACATACAAACTTCCTTTATAACCCTAGCGTCATCGAACCTTAAGTGTGTAGACCCTACGGGTTCGGGAGACATGTAGACATGACCGAGACGTTCTCCGGTCAATAACCAACAGCGGGATCTGGATACCCATGATGGCTCCCACATGTTCCACGATGATCTCATCGGATGAACCACGATGTCAAGGACTTAATCAATCACGTATTCAATTCCCTTTGTCTATTGGTATGTTACTTGCCCGAGATTCGATCGTCGGTATCCAATACCTTGTTCAATCTCGTTACCGGCAAGTCACTTTACTCGTTCCATAACACATCATCCCGTGATCAACTCCTTGGTCACATTGCGCATATGATGATGTCCTACCGAGTGGGCCCAGAGATACCTCTCCGTTTACACGGAGTGACAAATCCCAGTCTCGATCCGCATAAAACAATAGATACTTTCGGAGATACCTGTAGTGCACCTTTATAGTCACCCAGTTACGTTGTGACGTTTGATACACCCAAAGCACTCCTACGGTATCTAGGAGTTACACGCTCTCATGGTCGAAGGAAGAGATACTTGACATTGGCAAAGCTCTAGCAAATGAACTACACGATCTTTTGTGCTAGTCTTAGGATTGGGTCTTGTCCATCACATCATTCTCCTAATGATGTGATCCCGTTATCAACGACATCCAATGTCCATAGCCAGGAAACCATGACTATCTGTTGATCACAACGAGCTAGTCAACTAGAGGCTCACTAGGGACATATTGTGGTCTATGTATTCACACGTGTATTACGATTTCCGGATAATACAGTTATAGCATGAATAAAAGACAATTATCATGAACAAGTAAATATAATAATAATACTTTTATTATTGCCTCTAGGGCATATTTCCAACAGTCTCCCACTTGCACTAGAGTCAATAATCTAGTTCACATCGCCTTGTGATTAACACTCACAGGTCACATCGCCATGTGACTAATACCCAAGAGTTTACTAGAGTCAGTAGTCTAGTTCACATCACTATGTGATTAACACTCAATGAGTTTTATGTTTGATCATGTTGCTTGTGAGAGAGGTTTTAGTCAACGGGTCTGAACCTTTCAGATCCGTGTGTGCTTTACAAATCTCTATGTCATCTCCTAGATGCAGCTACCACGCTCTATTTGGAGCTATTCCAAACAACTGTTCTACTTGGAGCTATTCTAAATTATTGCTCCATTATATGTATCCGATCTCTCTACTCAGAGCTATCCGGATAGGTGTCAAGCTTGCATCGTCGTAACCTTTACGACGAACTCTTTTACCACCTCCATAATCGAGAAAATTCCTTAGTCCACTAGTTACTAAGGATAACTTTGACTGCTGTCCTGTGAGCCATTCTTGGATCACTCTTGTACCCCTTGACTGACTCATGGCAAGGCACACTTCAGGTGCGGTACACAGCATAGCATACTGAAGAGCCTACGTCTTAAGCATAGGGGACGACCTTCGTCCTTTCTCTGTATTCTGCCGTGGTCGAGCTTTAAGTCTTAACTTCGTACCTTACAACTCAGGCAAGAACTCCTTCTTTGACTGGTCCATCTTGAACACCTTCAAGATCATGTCAAGGTATGTGCTCATTTGAAAGTATTATTAAGCATTTTGATCTACCCTTATAGATCTTGATGCTCAATGTTCAAGTAGCTTAATCCAGGCTTTCCATTGAAAAACACTTTCAAAATAACCCTATATGCTTTCCAGAAATTCTACGTCATTTCTGATCAACAATATGTCAACAACAAATACTCATCAGAAATTCTATAGTGCTCCCACTCACTTCTTTGGAAATACATGTTTCTCATAAACTTTGTACAAACCCAAAATTTTTGATCATCATCAAAGCATACATTCCAACTCCGAGATGCTTACTCCAGTCCTTAGAAGGATCGCTGGAGCTAGCATACCTTTTAGCATCCTTAGGATTGACAAAACTTTTCTGATTGTATCACATACAACCTTTCCTTACAAAAACTGGTAAGGAAACTTGTCTTGACATCCATCTGCCAGATTTCATAAATGCAGCCAATGCTAACATGATTCCGACGGACTTTAAGCATCGCTACGGATGAGAAAATCTCATCGTAGTCAACTCCTTGAACTTGTGAAAAATTCTTCGCCACAAGTCGAGCTTCATGGACGGTGACATTACCGTCCACGTCCGTCTTCTTCTTAAAGATCCATTTATCTCAATGGCTTGCCGATCATCGGGCAAGTCCACCAAAGTCCATGCTTTGTTCTGATACATGGATCCTATCTCGGACTTTATGGCTTCTAACCATTTGTCGGAATTTGGGCCCACCATCGCTTCTCCATAGCTCGTAGGTTCATTGTTGTCTAGCAACATGACCTTCAAGACAGGATTACTGTACCACTCTGAAGTAGTACGTATCCATGTCACCCTACAAGGTACGGTAGTGACTTGATCCGAAACTTCATGATCACTATCATAAGCTTCTACTTCAATTGGTGTAGGTGCCACAGGAACAACTTCCTGTGCCCTGCTACACACTTGTTCAAGTGATGGTTCAATAACCTCATCAAGTCTCCACCATCCTCCCACTCAACTCTTTCGAGAGAAATCTTTCCTCGAGAAAGGACCCGATTCAAGAAACAATCCATATTGCTTTCGGATCTGAATTAGGAGGTATACCCAACTGTTTTGGGTGTCCTATGAAGATGCATTTTATCCGCTTTGGGTTCGAGCTTATCAATCCTGAAACTTTTTCACATAAGCATCGCAGCCCCAAACCTTTAAGAAACGACAACTTAGGTTTCTCTAAACCATAGTTCATACGGTGTCATCTCAACGGAATTACGTGGTGCCCTATTTAAAGTGAATGTGGTTGTCTCTAATGCCTAACCCATGAATGACAGTGGTAATTCGATAAGAGACATCATGGTACCCACCATATCCAATAGGGTGCAACTATGATGTTCGGACACACCATCACACTATGGTGTTCCAGGCGGTATTAATTGTGAAACAATTTCCACAATGTCTTAATTGTGTGCCAAAACTCGTAACTCAGATATTCATCTCTATGATCATATCATAGACATTTTATCCTCCTGTCACAATGATCTTCAACTTCACTCTGAAATTACTTGAACCATTCAATAATTCAGACTTGTGTTTCATCAAGTAAATATACTCAACATTTACTCGAATCATCTGTGAAGTAAGAACATAACGATATTCACTGCATGCCTCAGCACTCATTGGACTGCACACATCAAAATGTGTTGCTTCCAACAAGTTGCTATCTTGTTCCATTTTACTGAAAACGAGGCTTTTCAGTCATCTTGCCCATGTGGTATGATTTGCATATCTCAAGTGATTCAAAATCAAGTGAGTCCAAACGATCCATCTGCATGGAGTTTCTTCATGCGTATACACCAATAGACATGGTTCGCATGTCTCAAACTTTTCAAAAATGAGTGAGTCCAAAGATCCATCAACATGGAGCTTCTTCATGCGTTTTATACCATTATGACTTACATGGCAGTGCCACAAGTAAGTGGTACTATTATTACTATCTTATATCTTTTGGCATGAAAATGTGTATCACTACGATCGAGATTCAATAAACCATTTATTTAGGTGCAAGACCATCGAAGGTATTATTCAAATAAATAGAGTAACCATTATTCTCCTTAAATGAATAACCGTATTGCGATAGACATAATCCAATCATGTCTATGCTCAACGCAAACACCAATCTCGGTGGTAGAGGGAGCGTGCGATGCTTGATCATATCAACATTGGAAACATTTCCAACACATATCGTCAGCTCACCTTTAGCTAGTCTCCGTTTATTCCGTAGCTTTTATTTCGAGTTACTAACACTTAGCAACCGAACCGGTATCTAATACCCTGGTGCTACTAGGAGTACTAGTAAAGTACACATCAACACAATGTATATCCAATATACTTCTATCGACCTTGCCAGCCTTCTCATCTACCAAGTATCTAGGGTAATTCTGCTCCAGTGGTTATTCCCCTTATTACAGAAGCACTTAGTCTCGGGTTTGGGTTCAACCTTGGATTTCTTCACTAGAGCAGCAGCTGATTTGCCGTTTCATGAAGTATCCCTTCTTGCCCTTGCCCTTCTTGAAACTAGTGGTTTCACCAACCATCAACAATTGATGTTCCTTCTTGATTTCTACTTTCGCGGTGTCAAACATCTCGAATACCTCAAGGATCATCATATCTATCCCTGATATGTTATAGTTCATCACGAAGCTCTAGTAGCTTGGTGGCAATGTCTTTGGAGAAACATCACTATCTCATCTGGAAGATCAACTCCCACTCGATTCAAGTGATTGTTGTGCTCAGACAATCTGAGCACAAGCTCAACGATTGAGCTTTTCTCCCTTAGTTTGCAGGCTAAGAAAATCGTCGGAGGTCTTATACCTCTTGACATGGGCACGAGCCTGAAATCCCAATTTCAGCCCTCGAAGCATCTCATATGTTTCGCGATGTTTCGAAAACGTCTTTCGTGCCTCAACTCTAAACCGTTTAACTGAACTATCACGTAGTTATCAAGACGTGTATGTCCGATGTTCACAACATCCACAAACGACGTTTGGGGTTCAGCACACTGAGCAGTGCATTAAGGACATAAGCTTTCTACTGTCCGCATAATTGCTACTATCAACTTTCAACTATATTTTCTCTAGGAACATATCTAAAACAGTGGAACTAAAGCGCGAGCTTACAACATAATTTGCAAAGGTCTTTTGACTATGTTCAGGATAATTAAGTTCATCTTATGAACTCCCACTCAGATAGACATCCCTCTGGTCATCTAAGTGATTACATGATCCGAGTCAACTAGGCCATGTCCGATCATCACGTGAGACGGACTAGTCATCATCGGTGAACATCTTCATGTTGATCGTATCTACTATACGACTCATGCTCGACCTTTCGGTCTTCGTGTTCCGAGGCCATGTCTGCACATGCTAGGCTCGTCAAGTTAACCCTAAGTGTTTTCGCTGTGTAAAACTGTCTTACACCCGTTGTATGTGAACGTAAGAATCCATCACACCCGATCATCACGTGGTGCTTAGAAGCGACGAACTGTAGCAACGGTGCACAGTTAGGGGAGAACACTTCTTGAAATTTTGTAAGGGATCATCTTATTTACTACCGTCGTCCTAAGTAAACAAGATGCATAATCATAATAAACATCACATGCAATTATATAGTTGTGACATGATATGGCCAATATCATATAGCTCCATTGATCACCATCTTCGGGGCTCCATGATCATCTTGTCACCGGCTTGACACCATGATCTTCATCATCATGATCTCCATCATCGTGTCTTCATGAAGTTGTCATGCCAACGACTACTTCTACTTCTATGGCTAACGCGTTTAGCAATAAAGTAAAGTAAGTTACATGGCGTTCTTCAATGACACGCAGGTCATACAATAAATAAAGACAACTCCTATGGCTCCTGCCGGTTGTCATACTCATCGACATGCAAGTCGTGATTCCTATTACAAGAACATGATCAATCTCATACATCACATATCATTCATCACATTCTTCTTGGCCATATCACATCACAAAGCATACCCTGCAAAAACAAGTTAGACGTCCTCTAATTGTTGTTGCATGTTTTACGTGGCTGCTATGGGTTTCTAGCAAGAACGTTTCTTACCTACGCAAGACCACAACGTGATATGCCAATTGCTATTTACCCTTCATAAGGACCCTTTTCATCGAATCCGTTCCGACTAAAGTGGGAGAGACTGGCACCCGCTAGCCACCTTATGCACCAAGTGCATGTCAATCGGTGGAACCTGTCTCACGTAAGAATACGTGTAAGGTCGGTCCGGGCCGCTTCATCCCACAATACCGTCGAAACAAGATTGGACTAGTAACGGTAAGCATATTGAACAACATCAACGCCCACAACTACTTTGTGTTCTACTCGTGCAAAGAATCTACGCAATAGACCTAGCTCATGATGCCACTGTTGGGGAACGTAGCAGAAATTCAAAATTTTCCTACGTGTCACCAAGATCTATCTATGGAGAAACTAGCAACGAGGGGAAGGAGAGTGCATCTACATACCCTTGTAGATCGCTAAGCGGAAGCGTTCAAGTGAACGGGGTTGATGGAGTCGTACTCGTCGTGATTCAAATCACCGATGATCAAGTGCCGAACGCACGGCACCTCCGCGTTCAACACACGTACAGCCCGGTGACGTCTCCCACGCCTTGATCCAGCAAGGAGAGAGGGAGAGGTTGAGGAAGACTCCATCCAACAGCAGCACAACGGCGTGGTGGTGGTGGAGGAGCGTGGCAATCCAGCAGGGCTTCGCCAAGCACCATGGGAGAGGAGGAGTAGGAAGAGAGGTAGGGCTGTGCCAGAACTTCGTGTATAGCTCCCATGCGCCTCCCCACTATATATAGGGGTGGAGGGGCTGGTTTCTTTCCCTCCAAGTCCATTGGGGCGTTGGCCAAGGTGGGAGGAAAGAAATCTCATTATTTCCTTCCCCACCGATTGTTATCCCCCCTTTTTAGGGATCTTGATCTTATCCCTTCGGGATATGATCTTATTCCTTCTAAGGGGGGATCTTGGTGCGCCTTGAGCAGGGGTGTGGGGCCTTTCCCCCACTACCCACGTCCATGTGGGTCCCCCCATGCAGGTGGGCCCCACTCCAGAACCTTCTAGAACCTTCCCGGTACAATACCGAAAAATCCCGAACATTTTCCGGTGGCCAAAATAGGACTTCCCATATATAAATCTTTACCTCCGGACCATTCTGGAACTCCTCGTGACGTCCGGGATCTCATCTGGGACTCCGAACAACATTCGGTAACCACATACAAACTTCCTTTATAACCCTAGCGTCATCGAACCTTAAGTGTGTAGACCCTACGGGTTCGGGAGACATGTAGACATGACCGAGACGTTCTCCGGTCAATAACCAACAGCGGGATCTGGATACCCATGATGGCTCCCACATGTTCCACGATGATCTCATCGGATGAACCACGATGTCAAGGACTTAATCAATCACGTATTCAATTCCCTTTGTCTATCGGTATGTTACTTGCCCGAGATTCGATCGTCGGTATCCAATACCTTGTTCAATCTCGTTACCGGCAAGTCACTTTACTCGTTCCGTAACACATCATCCCGTGATCAACTCCTTGGTCACATTGCGCATATGATGATGTCCTACCGAGTGGGCCCAGAGATACCTCTCCATTTACACGGAGTGACAAATCCCAGTCTCGATCCGCATAAAACAATAGATACTTTCGGAGATACCTGTAGTGCACCTTTATAGTGACCCAGTTACGTTGTGATGTTTGATACACCCAAAGCACTCCTACGGTATCCAGGAGTTACACGCTCTCATGGTCGAAGGAAGAGATACTTGACATTGGCAAAGCTCTAGCAAATGAACTACACGATCTTTTGTGCTAGTCTTAGGATTGGGTCTTGTCCATCACATCATTCTCCTAATGATGTGATCCCGTTATCAACGACATCCAATGTCCATAGCCAGGAAACCATGACTATCTGTTGATCACAACGAGCTAGTCAACTAGAGGCTCACTAGGGACATATTGTGGTCTATGTATTCACACGTGTATTACGATTTCCGGATAATACAGTTATAGCATGAATAAAAGACAATTATCATGAACAAGGAAATATAATAATAATACTTTTATTATTGCCTCTAGGGCATATTTCCAACATATATATGGCTGGGCGTGTCCTCTCCTCCTTACCTCTTCATTCTTCTCCTCCACTCCACCTCTCCTCCACTCCATCTCCTCCTCTCCTCCACTCCATCTTCCCTTCTCTCCTCCACCATACTACCCTCCTCCTCTCCGGTGACCTCCTCCTCCTCCTCTCCGGTGACCTCCTCCTCCTCTCTGACAACCTCCTCCTCCCTCCTCTCCTCCCCTCCCCTCCCCTCACAGTTTCTCCTCCCTCCTCTCCTGTGAGCTCCTCCTCCCTCCTCTCCTCCCATTCCCTCATGGTTTCTCCTTCCTCCTCTCCGATACTCCGGTAAACTCCTCTCTGGCGACCTCCTCCTCCTCTCCGGTGATGTAGGCGAGCGCCTCTGCGGTCACCCCCTCCTCCTCCTCTCCGGCGAACTCCTCTCCGGCAAAAGAACACGGCAAAAGAATGTACAAGATCCAAAAACGGGAACAAAATTTGAAATAATATCGTGCAAAAAAATGAGCAAAAAATGGGCAAAAAAATCGCGATCCAGATCCAAATTCAAAATTCAAAAATAGCAATGGCGCACGGTGGGTGTTAGACTGTGCGCCACTACTATTTTCCCGCCTTCAAAATTCAAAAATACTAATGGCACACCGTGGCCTATACTAATGGCACACTGTGGCCTATACTAATGGCGCACCAGTGGTGCACCATTAGTATACCAGATACTAATGGCGCACCACTGGTGTGCCATTAGTAAAAAATACTAGTGGCGTGGTACTAATGGCGCACCTGTAGTGCGCCATTAGTAGGCAAAACAGGTGCGCCATTAGTAGGCCTTTTCCTAGTAGTGAAGTTTACCTTCCACGGCATGCGTCGACGTGCTTGGAACAGCGAGTCCATGAACAAGCTTATCAACGACCTTGGAGGTGAGCTCGTAAGTATGTTTGTTCCTCCAGACAGCTGGGCTCTACCGGTTATGGCATGGATGAAGAAGCCGTCCACCATACCGAAGGTGATTGGTTTTGAGATACCGGTGCAGGAACCGGGGTTGTACTATTCGTCGCCACCAAGGCCGCCGCGGACCACGTTAGGGATGTACTTGTATCGAGTGTTCGTGCATGTCGAAGAAGTGGTCAATCCATCAATCGAAGTCCTGCCGCCGCCGCTGGTGCCAGGGTCCGTCGACAATGTCCATTACAGGAGTCAACGTCATACTTTCCCCGTGTTGCTCGGAACGATGGATGGCACAGGGCCTACTCCATCGCGCGGCGGAGGCCACTGCTTCTTTTGGAGAAGAGGCAGGGCTGGCTGCCTGAATGTGCTCTAATTTGAGGTAACAACTGAATCTTGTCAGATAGTACTAGTTAAATCCGGGCTATGGGTCTGAAGCACTGATATGCCAGTACATTTGATTGTGACATGTTCTAATTTTGTACCTGAACTTTTTTTAGAAAGGGCTATACGTCAACTTAATGTGCTAGCATAACTTATTGTGTTTTCTGTCTGTTTTCTTTGCACAACATTCAAGATATTTCCCCGTCATTTATAAAGACGATGAACCATTATGTACGACTTCGTTGGTTTCAACATAGCCCTTCCCATAGCGATCCACTGCTTCCATCCTGATTGTACCGCCTGCGTGAAATTTTTGTATGCAAGTTCAATGTGCTATGATGTTCTCTATGATTGTGTCAACTATATAAGTTTTTACTGAGCATCAACAATGCATATGGCTGAAAGATGTATTTACGAGCATCGACCGATGGGTCTCTCTCTCTATCTCTCTATCACTCTCTCTCTCTCTCTCTCTCTCTCTCACACACACACACACACGCACACACACACGCGCACACGCACAAGTGGGACCCGTTGAATTATTTATTTGCTCGTGATAGCTTTTAATTAGGTTCCACTATAATCTACTCCCTTTGTTCCAAAATAGATGACTCAACTTTGTATTAATTTTAGTACAAAATTAGTAAAGTTGGGTCATCTATTTTGGAACGGAGGGAGTAACTTTTTTCTTAATTTATTAATTGAGCTCAGTGACTTCAAAAAGTTGTACAGAAGCCTTGTTTGGGCCTTTCCGGCTTCGCTGAGTGGGCTGAGTAATCATGTTAGGTTGTACTGTACTACACATGTGGGGACCGATTCTCCGGGTACTAATTCCCAGAAAATGGCCCTTGTGCCCATCAGCCCCAGGATAATTGTTAGCTGATGAGGCACCAACTTGATACAGGAATTCCAAGCAAAATACAAAATATGTAGTACAAGACCATTCCGGCCTGTGAGTACAACAAATGGTTTCTAGTGGTTGATGGCGGAAGTGGGTTGTGAGTCATGAGTGTCTATGGGACTCCATTTCCCACGGGAACAGCTGACCAGGTTAACTCCTATCATGGCGAGGCTGCTATCACCATTGCGTGGGTTCCGGGGCTGTCATCACGGTCGCTCCTCTCCACGCAGGAAATCTGGCCAAGACAATAGCCAGGGACAAGCCAGTGACTACTTTGAATGTACTCGCAAACATTATGAACACGGGTATAATATGACAATGATGTGCTGAAAATATGATATGTTCATGACGTCAGTCACAAAAGATAAATAAAACTCTGATGCAAGTAAGCATGTTATATATGAATATGGAATGTCATAGAAGTATTAAAAATTATGAAATAAATAACAAGCATGCCACAGTCGGGCGTCTGAGCAACACCACATAAAGGGCTTTAAAAAAAACCGCCACAGTCGGGCGTCTGAGCGACACCACATAAAGGGCTTTAAAAGAAATACCACAGTCGGGCGTCTGAGCGACACCACATAAAGGGATTTAAAATAAATACCACAGTCGGGCGTCTGAGCGACACCACATAAAGGGCTTTAAAAGAAATGCCACAGTCGGGCGTCTGAGCGACACCACATAAAGGGCTTTAAAAGAAATGCCACAGTCGGGCGTCTGAGTGACACCACATAAAGGGCTTTAAAAGAAACAATCATAGTGAATATCCCGGAGGTAGAACCATCCCAGAGATACTCGATGATAACAATAATATCACGGGTTAGTCAACAATAATAATAATCATAATTATCACAAGTCACAATTAGTAATTCCCGTTCTGGTTTAACAGTTTCACCTCCGAAGACCGACACTAAGACCGACACTTGACCCATCACAGACTGTAATCCTTAACCATGGACACGGCTATTCAAATAGGTTTAATCTCTGCAGAGGGTGTACTCTTTACCCACGAGTAACGGATTCCTTTAGTCCATCGGGACTAATTCCGTCTACGGTCTTTTTGTTGAAAACACACCTAACTTGCACACATCAGCTTAACTCACACGTGTCTGGAATCACCCACGACACCTGTCAAGCAAACTCTAAGTGGGGAGGCTAGAACCTCGCGTAGCATGGGATCAAATTTGTATCGCGCGCTCTAAGGGGTGGCCTCCCCTCTCGGTCTCAACCGGAAACACCCATGCCCCCGGACCAGGTGGCCTGCCTACCAGCTACAACCGGTATCTTCCACCCTGGCCTCTCTGTACGGTGTGTGCTAGGAAGAGGTTGACAACTTACTGAACCGTACTCTACTTGTTGTAGAGACGAGTGCTAGTACTAAACAAGTATGGGGGTTACTAGAACAAGACTCGATCTACGGTCGACTTAGGAGGTTTAAGTATTCTCTGTGTGATTAGCATAACGAATGTATTTCAACCAACAGAGTCACCGCTCATATTACCTTACCATGCCATACCAGACATGACTGTCCCGACGGAGACCGGCGACAAACTCATGCCTACCCAAGGCAGAGGTTTTCCCCGGGTTCCTGCCGGTATGCATGTAAGGCACATGAGGATGATTATCATCACAAGTGTGTTCATTTCCAACAGCATGGAAAATCACTAACATGCACCCATGCATATGATCATATCACATGAAATAACAAGTTTTTCCCAAAAGTGAGGTAGTGTTATAAACGTGTCAACGAACACACAAAAGTATCATGCCAGGGTTCAGAATGCTTGCCTTCAGGTCAAGGGAAGGCAGGGTGCATTTCAAACTCTTGAAATATTTCTCCTTCCTTCAAAATCCTATTTTAAACATATAAAAGAATTAACACACAAAAATAAAAATAGCACAAAAAGTTGTTTGGAAATTTTTTCAATTAAATCTTAAAATAAACTAGATCAAATTTGAGAGAGGTATGAAAAAGAATTAATTCATTTGGATTTGTATTTAAAAAGATAAAGCAAGTCAAAGATTTGGTCAAAATCTGTTTTTAAATAAATAACCAGAAAAGAAAACAATTCGGGCAGAATACGCCTTCAAAAAGGGGAGACGTACTCGGGGTCTTTACGCTTCCACTTAAACGCGTGGAGGCGGGGCTGGGTCACTGACAGTGGGTCCAGGGGGCCCACTGGTCAGGTTTGACCAGTCCCCACTCCCTCCTCTACTCTGCTCGAGCCGAGGCGGGGCGTCCGGCGATCGTCGCCGGCGAACGGCGTCTTTTCGCGGACATCAAAGAGCGGGGATGGATCTGCCACTCCTAGGCGGTCCTTCCGGAGGTCGCAGGGTCGCCGGAGGTGGAGGGAGTCGCCGGCGGCGAGCTCCTTGGCGGAGGGGGCTTCGGGAACAAAGTGATTTTTGGGCTGCGGTGGTCTCCGACCAAAATTGAGCGAGGGGTTGTGTTCGCGAGAGGAAGGGAGAGTTCTTGGTGGAGAGAATGGAGAGGTAGAGGCACTGGTGGCGATGGAATCGGCCGGGGCTTGGCGGCGACCGAACCGGCCGGACTCGGGGAAGAAGGCCTTCCCTTGCTCGACTACTGGCCAAGGCAACACTAGGAGGATCATATGAGGTTGCTCGAGGACTCGATTGAGCTCCGGGGCCCTTATATACGCGGTGGAGGTCGGTTCCGAGGTGGCCGGCGATAAGGACGACGGCGAACCGTCTTTCTGTAGCAATGGCGATGTGGCAGCGACGCGCGCTAGGAGACGAAGCTGCGGATAAGCTTGCGAAGCTCCAGGGGGCAGGTGGCGAGCGGGGAAGGCTCGGGCGGCGCCGACCTGGGCAGGGCTGTCGGGCGGCCGTGGCGGCTAGCCCTTGGCTTGCTGGGGACGCGGCGAGGGTCTGCTTGGCGCGTTGCGGTGAGGGGGAGCATGTAGCGCGCAAGAGGACACGGCGTGCCGGCTGCGGTCGGTCACGGGCTGGGGTGAGTGCAGGGCGTGACGCGGCGGCTCGGGCGCCGCTCGTGCAATACGCGTGCTTTGGGCGCGTCTAGTGCACGCACGGAAGGTGTTCGACACAATGCCGTGGCATGCTACATGTCACAGATGAGGTTGGCAAGCAACAGGACTAGGTTAGAGATAGAGGGAAACTCAAGGGACAAGGTGGTTTGGTCAGGTGGCCAAGTTCATAATGTAGACTTGAGATCATGCCAAATCAGTCCATGCACTCCAGGTGTTTGACAAAATGCCACAGGCACTTAGGCTATTCTTGCACAAGAGGGTGGTGAGGTTAGTTGGTGGAAAGCACAAACTTACTAGTGCAAGTTTTGCAGAACTTCAATTCTGGGCAGAACTTAAATGGCATTAAATCATGAACTAAAAATGATCAAAAGAGTGCATCCTCCTGGACTTAGGGGTTTAGTAAGGTGGTCTACAAGCAGGAGAAAGAATCAAGGGCCAGAGAGCAAGCAATAATATGGTTGCTGCACAAACCATCATGTTGGACCAGGATGGAGATGAGGTTGATTCACTCAAAAATTTCAAAGAACATCCCTGGATTTTTGCATATAATGGAATCATATGCTCCTACTGACATCCCATAATTTTGGTGGAAGCTAGAAACAAATATTTAAAAGGGTTGCAGTGCAAAAATGCCTACTGGACCAGAGAAGAAAAACATGTGTAATACTCAAAATATGCAATGAAATAAATATATTAATGCACAAAAGTGATTTAGAGGCATCACATGACATCTCCAAATTTTTGTGGAATTTTTAGTTAAATTTATCAAATGGTTGTAGTTCAAAAAGAGATCCAAAACTTAAAACAAGTCATTTTAATGAATATAGCTCAGGGTGAAATAATTTAATAAATAATCCTACTGATTAGGAATTTGTTTTAATGAGATGGCACAGAAGTTTAATATAGAAAGAAAGGTTCTGAAATCAACAGAAATATTCTTGCAGGCAAAAATTTTAAACTCTTGGCAAAATTATAATAACTAAAACCTGGTTAGATTTTTGGGGTGTTACAACACATGCCTTTTTTTGAACATCAGCAATGCAACTGGTCCGACAATTGTACACAATATCTGGGTCAACTTGTTATTCTCCACCCCGCTGGGCTGCAAAGTTTCCTAGGAGGTATGCATTAGGCTTAACAAGAAAATGGACTTTAAAAAATAATAAATGGGATGTAATTATAAAAACTGGGCAGTTACTATGCACCAAACACGTAATTAGTTTGAAAAATATATTATTTTTGGAATTTGGAAATTTTAATTTCATTACTTGTTGCGCGCGCAATATTTCGTTGGATTTTAACGTAATACAACTTTATTTTGAAATTATATTTAACTTGTCGGTGGGAAACGACACCTATGGGATCACTGGAATCCCTTCTGCGGTTACGAGGCGCGGAATCGTGAGAAGAGCAGGACTAGAGGATGGCACACAGGGGATTTACCCAGGTTCAGGCCGCAAAGATGCGTAAAACCCTACGATCCTGCTTTGGTGGTTGTATTAGTGTTCTTGAGCTCTCGAACTAGCTCTGGATGCTGCGAGGTTCAAAAGAGCCGAATCCCTTCTCAGTATGCCATGGGCCTCCTTTTATAGGCGAAAGGGGCTGCCACAATAGCACACAGGAGGTGGAAAGTGCTACAGCGTTGTGAGGTTATCGCTAGTATTACAGGACAAGACGCATTAAATGCGGGGCTTAGGTTTCCTTCACTTTATTGGGGGACGGGGGTGAGGCCCGTCCCGTCCGTCGCCGCCCCTCCTGGCTTCGACACGCGCCCCGGCCAGCAACGCATGCAGTGCCATGTAGGCAGGCAAGCAGCTGAGGTGGCGCGGTGATGGAGCCTCCACGAAGGTCTGCATGCTGCCACGCAGGTGCCTGCCCAGCTGGTTGGGTTGGTGGCTGCGCATGAACGGCGGTAGGAACTTGGCTGGTGCGGGCCTGGCAGTGGCCTTGCCGGGGCGCTTGGCGATGGTCTTGGCGGGTGGCCCGGCAAGGGTCTTGCCGCGGCGCACTGGCTTCCCCGGCAAGGATCTTGCCGGGGGGGGGGGGGGTTCTGTGTGTTCCTTCGGTAGGGATGGTTGCCTTCCTATCCCCATTTGATCTTGATTGCTCTATGTCTTCACAAAGATCTGCACGCCACCACGGAGGTGCCTCCCGAACCCTGTCCCAACGCGACTACTCATCGTCGGCGGGCTCGAAGGTGGTTCGCTCAGTGGGTGTGGACGAACTGCCCAGGCAAGGACCTTGCCGGGGCTGCTGAGGCTGCCCTCGGCAAGGGTTCTTGCCGGGACAACTTGCATTGCCCGTGCAACCTTTGTGGTCTTGGTCCTTTGTTGTTTGCTTTGTTTGTCCCTGTCACTACGGGAAACAGAAGATTTGCCGTCAGTACTTTCTTTCCTGTCAGCAATTCATCGGGGCAGACGGCAAAAAAAGGGTTTGCCATCATCAGCAGACGACAAAGAAAACCTAACAGCAAAATATATTTTGCCGCCTGTGAAAGAAAATACAAACGGCAAATAGCTTGCTTTGCCGTCTGCAAACAAAAATACAGATGGTAAAGATCTTTGCCATCTGTGTTTTTTTATTACAGACGGCAAAGTGCACTTTGCCGTCTGTAAGCACTTTGCCGTCTGTAATAAAAAAACACAGACGGCAAAGATCTTTGTCATCTGTATTAATAAACGCAGACGGGAACGCAAATGAAGTGTCACGATCCACA
>NC_041385.1:801100978-801211456 GCF_002162155.2 Triticum dicoccoides
CCGGCAGCCCGACTCCACCGGCCGCCGCCCGAGCGCCTGCCTCCGCGCGCCTCCGGTGGCCTCCACCCTGCTCCGCACGCCACCGGCGTCCACCTCCCGCGGCCATCCAAGCCCCCCGTCTCCGCCCGACTGCCCCCAACGCGCGACTCCGGCGGCCGGAGCCCGCCTCCACCGCCCGGTCACCCGCCTCCGCGCGCCTCCGGCCCCGCCACTGTCGCGCTCGGTGCTGCCGGCCCCGTCCGGCATCGCCCCCGGCACCCGCCACCGCCTCGACGCCCAGTCTCGCCGGCCAACAGCTCGCCCGCTGGTCCCAGCCTCGCCGGCCACCAGCTCGCCCGCCGGCGCGTCCACTTCCCCCTTCGCTGCGGGCCGCGTCCACTCCCCTCGAGGAGGTGCGGCGTTGGAGAAAAAAAAGGTAGAGGGTGCGACTGCTAGTTGCTCCAGCTCCGGCGACCACGGGCACAGGGGATGCTCGCAGGGAGGCACGGGTGTCGATAGAAGTCAAGATAATGTGGTGTTCGTCGTTGTCTGTTCGCTCTTGGAATAGAGCGGTTCTCCTGTAATAAAATCCGTTTGTAATCCGTTCATATTATGAAATAGAGTAGTTTTGCCGTGGATCAGCAAGTGATGATGTATTGTATTGTGAAATTTTTCCGTTCGTCATCGATTCTGAAAACAAAGTGTGGATTGATAATGTGATGTACTATTGTTTATTTATCTTAATAAACAAAATTCTTTGCCGTCTTTGATTTTTAGAGGCTGACAGCAAAGGAGCTTCTCTCCCGTCTGCTACTAAATCGACTGACGGCAAAAAGAGCTCTTCTTTGCTGTCTGTTGTTATGTCGACTGACGGCAAAATATCCCTTTGGCTGACGGCAAAGACTTTGTTGTCATCCCGACGAAAGGTTGACGGCAAAGTAGCCCTTTGCCGCTTCGACGTTGCCGTCTGACTTTGTCGTCTGCTAACTGACGGCAAAGTCTTTGCCGTCTGGAATTCCTCCTTTGCCGTCTGTACTTCCTTGACGACAAATTACCTGTTTCCTGTAGTGTGTGGCTTTGGCTTTTCTCCGGCTTCCCTCTCTTGCCTTGCTCATGTGCGGTCGTGGTAGGCGGCTCTGACTGCCCGTGCACAAGTAAAGGGGTCAAAAGTTAGGCCCCTACTTTTGTACACCAAAAACCTGACTAAAAATTTCGGATAAAAATATTTCGGATCCCATCAAAATGTGGGATTTTTTTTTGAATTTTGTTTTGAGCGGCTGTTTGAAATTATTAATCGTTGTCCTAGCTAGAAGTTGGCCTGTACTTTTAACAAACTGTAAATGGGCTGTAGTAAATTTCATTAGAATTAAAAAATGGGCTGTACATTCTTACAAATCGCAAATGGGCTCTATGTTCTTTGCCAAATCCGAGCTATGGGGCTACTAAGTTGACGCATACCAAGGGCTTTGTCAACTTAGTTAATATAAACGATTCTAGTTGCAGTGATCGTACAATGTCCATCCAACGGCTGTAGTGCTTCTTCAACCTCTGGTCTTCTTGCTCCAGCCACCCAAAGCAGCACCGGTCGTGACGCGTGCTCCTGCCTCCCGTGGCCGGCTGTGATGCCGCAGAGGCCTCACCGCCCCGTACTACTCCCACCGCTGGCCAGGCCATCCTCTACTCACCCACACCCCCTGTTATTTTGCGGCGACGACAGCCTCACACCGTAGCCAAACCAGTGAACCCTCGTACTCCTCTCTGCGCGGGCTTCCACTGCTGTGTCTTCCCAGGCTCCGCATCGTCCCCTTCCTAGGCTTCGCCGTCGTCCAGACCACCGCCCTGGTGCTCTTGACGCAGCGTGGTCAACGTGGTCAACGACCGACTTCCATCGGAAGAGTACTGTACGTGGAGAGGCTGACAGCTGGGTCCAGGCGGCCGCAAGGAAGTGCCTCCTTATTACGCGCAAAATAATTATTCCTCCACCTGACAGCAGGGACCCATCGGACGGGCCACCTTATTTCGCAAAAAACGTTTCCCCCCTGACTGCTGGGACCCACCGGACGGGCCAGCGTATTTCGCGAAAAGAACGTTCCACCCGCTGTCAGCTCGGAGCCACAGGAAGTGCCTCCTTATTACGCACAAAAAAATGAATACTCCCCCTACTAGCTGGGACCCACCATGGTGGGAGGCTGACTTGTGGGCCTACTAAGTTGATTGGGACGGGGGCCTTTTCAACTTTAGTCAATATGAACGATTCTAGCTCCAGTGACCGTACGATATCCATCCAACGGCCGTAGTGCTTCTTCAACCTCTGGTCTTCTTGCTCCAGCCGCCCAAAGCAGCGCCGATCGAGACGCATGCTCCTGCCTCCCGTGGTCGGCTGTGCTGCCGTGGAGGCCTCACCGCCCCCTACTTTTCTCACTGCTAGCCAGGCCCTGCGGCGACGGCAACCTCACACCGCAGCCAAACCAGTGAACCCTCGTACTCCTCTCCGCGCGGGCTTCCACTGCCGCGTCTTCCCCGGCTCTTCGTCGTCCCCTTCCTAGGCCTCGCCATCGTCCACCGCCCTGGTGCTCTCGGTGCGGCGTGGTCAACATGGTCAAGGAACGACTTCCATCGGACGTGGACTGTACGTGGAGAGGCTGACAGCTGGGTCCACGGCCGCAGCAAGGAAGTGCCTCCTTATTACATGGAAAATAATGATTCCTCCACCTGACAGCTGGGACCCACCGGACGGGCCACTATATTTCGTGAAAAAATGTTTCCCCCTGACTGTTGGGACCCACCAGCCACATCTTTGCACGCAAGGAAGTTCGTCTGGGCAAAAGAAAACGATTCGCCTCCTGACTGCTGGGACCCACCAGCTACACCTTCGCACGCAAGGAAGTGCGTCTGGGCAAAAAAAAAGATTTCCCCCCCTAACTGCTGGGACCCACCAGCTACATCTTCGCACGCAAGGAAGTGCGTCCGGGCAAAAAAAAATGATTCGTCCCCCTGACTGCTGGGACCCACCAGCTACATCTTCGTAGGCAAGGAAGTGCCTGACAGTCGGGACCCACCTGGTCGAAGCGTACGTAGCGTTATCATTCTGGTCGCGAACGTGTACATACATATATATCGGTCGATGTAGAGGCGCGCATGTGTCGTAGTAGAGGCGCGTACGTGTCGTAGTAGAGGCGCACACGTAGCATGTACATGTACGTATAGCGGCCAGGGTGCAAGAAAGAAAATACGGCCACGTATGTATACATACGGGCGGGGTCTCGAACGCCTACTCACGCATACGTACATGGCTAGGTCGGAACGAAGACATCGTGTTCATGGGGAGCCAACCGGCTGGGTCGGAACAGAATGCATGGTCGTGTTCATCGGGAGGGCTTGGACGGAACAGGCGATGGAAACGAGGCCTGGCATACCGCAAAATGGAGGAAACAGACTTCCTACGTTCCAAACGGGGTCCTGTTGATCGGGAGGGGTGTGGCGTACCGCAAAAAGGAGGAAACGGACCTCCTGAGGTCGAAACGGGGGTCCTGTTGATCGGGAGGGATGTGGCGTACCGCAAAACGGACGAAACGACCTCCTACGGTCGAAACGGGGGTCCTGTTGATCGGGAGGGGTGTGGCGTACCGCAAAACGGATGAAATGGACTTGTGTTGGAGCGCTACGGTCGAAACGAGGGTCCTGTTCATCGGGAGGGGTGTGGCGTATCGCAAAACGGGACTCCACGGGATACTGTTCATCTCCACCGTCGACCTTCTCCAGCCTCCACGGGCTACCGGCGACCTCCTCCAGCCTCCACGGGCTCCTGTTCGTCCAGCCTCCACCGCGCGCTACTCCACCGGCTACTTTTCAACCACCCCTCCACCGTCTACTGTTCATCCAGCCCTCCACACCACGGGGAACTGTTCAACCACCCCTCCACGGGCACCCCTCCACCGTCTACTACTCATCCAGCCCTCCACCACACCATGGGGTCCCGTTCATCCAAAGGCAACGCCACCGCTCACTTTTCATCCACCCCCCGCAACGGTCACTGTTCATCCAATCGATCGACTTCAGTTAGCAGCAGTAGCGAAGGAATCGCTCGATCGGGTTCAGTTAACAGTCATCGATCGATCGCTCGGGTTTAGTAACACGTAGCCTACAGTGCAATCGCTCGGGTTCAGTTAGAAGCCAACGCCTCGCTCGGGTTCAGTTAGAGCCAACGCCTCGCACACACGTGCGTACGTGTACGAGAGAAATGCGCATCGCTCGGCCCCCGACCTCCCACCGTAACCGGGAACTCCCCAAAATTTTCCTCGCCCTCGCTTCTACCACGGTTTTTTCCGTCATAGACGGCCCAAAGAATGTCATGCAGCTGCGTCTCCGGCCCGCACAGGACGAAAAGCCCATTTCCTGTCATGATTTTTTGTCATAGAAGTAGGAGCCCACCACATCTATGATGATACCGGGTTTTGTCACAATTATCGTCATAGAAGTGTCATTTGTATGACAGAAAAAAATTTGTTCTGCCCAAAATGTCATGAATGTGTCTTTTTTTGTAGTGTTTAGACTTAAATTTCTAAATCTTCCAAACTAAGATTGTGCAAACTTTGGAATTACTTTTCAACCTTTTCTCAAGACACATCGCTAACTGAGCGCATCAAATGGTTAAAGCAGTAGCAGTGACGACTACAACGAGGACGGTGCTAGCGGCACATGGTTGACTTGCCTAGGAACAAAAGGGGATAATTAGGGAGGATGAAAAAAATAATGACGTGACAAATAAGGAGGATGAATTTTACCATTTTGGGTGTCAAAAGGCATGTCAAGAAAACATTAGCCACTCTCCCTTTTTCAAGTAGGCATGAGCACCAGTGTTATAAAATTTAGAGCACGTTAGAGACTACGGCGGACGCAAAAAGTGGGTATCAAATTATTTTGTCATTGCCAGAAAGGGTAGCAACTGTAACGATGATAGAAGGGGATAAGCAGGGAGGAGAAAATAAATCCCGGGAAAAGAAATCTAGAAGAGGGAATGGAGAGTATGGAGGTAGGCATGGGAAGAAACATCGCTCTCTCTTCTTCTGTAGATAAGATAGTCCAAAATTCGGATCAAAGTCAATAAGGCCCTATTTGTTTGGTCTTTTGCTGCAAATTTTACCTATTTGACCCTTGATGCTGCCCTAGAGATTTTTTTAACCTAAACACGCTCACTTTATTAATCAATGATAAGTTGCATCGAAATACAATTGATGTTTGTCTTGTAGATGGTTCGTCATGGCCTATAATGTGGTGGATGATTTGACACTGAAAATTTAGAAAAATATCCAAAGTACGCCCAGGCTTTGGACATCGTTTTCTGTGCCAAATTTCTCTATGGCTGCCCTGGCCCAAGTTTGAGTTGGTAAGTAAAATGGGCCTTGTTCTGGGTAAGAACATTGTTATTCACATGCAGACATTGCGGAAGAGGATTTACGGCATGCAAGTGCGGGGGCACTCAGGTCCTGGTGCCAGCTTTTTATTTTGGCTTTTGATTTTTAAAGTTTTATATCTTTTAAACGAAAATTTTAAATTAATTCTATTTTCATATTCGTTTTCTCGCAAACAGTGCTTTCAAATAAGATCCATTTTGAATATATTTTGACGACTTTTGGAAAAAAATGTTAAGTTTTAGTGTTTCAAATTAGTACGAGCGAACAATAAAAATCAATTATTTTGTGTGTACGATTGATAGAAAAAATTGCTTAAAATTGTATGTCTGAAACTTGTTGAAACAGGGCATTTTTTGATGCAAAAACAGTAAGTTTCATGTTGAAACTTAAGGCTTTTCGAGAGATTTTCCTTTTTACTGTGCGCTCGTGTGGGATTCATCTATTTTACGAATCGCAACGCAAATCAAGCGGATGGCGGGGCTTGGCAGGTGAGTGCACCTGCACTTACATGCCCCTGCGAATTTCCGCAGATATTGCAGTAAGTTGAGGGTTCTAAACTTCTAAGACACTACTAGTTCTCAAAAAAAAAAAAAAACTGAGACACTACAGGACCAATTCCTTCATTTGTTTCTCAAAACTTCGGAATATTTTGAGTAGTAACGATGGTGACTGCAGCTGCAAGAGCCCTCAACGTGTAGTTATCTAAGCATCGTTTTCTACTAGTTCCACTATGAACCATTATTCAGCAATTCAGCTGTTACTCCAACTTCCCAACTCAACTGAACAAAAAATATCTTCCAACTCATGATACTGAGACCCCTTGTTTTGGAAAGTAGTTTCCACCTTGGTCATGTGTGCACAATTGCTAGCTACCACATGCATGTATAGTTTCAGAGTTTTTCAAGTTTCACGGCTTGTGGAATCGATCCGCAGTGCACTCGAGTCGATTATCGGACAATTTTACCATTCTCAAATTAAAAAAAGAAAATAAAATGCAGGAAAGGGAGAAATAATATGATGAGTTGAATACACCACTAGTCAAAGCGTACTAGTCACATTATTATCTCAAAAAAAGCAAAATGTGTAACTTGATGACATCAGAGACAAATAAATCTAATGGATACCGTGGTACTGACTCCGCCCACCATAGTTCAAATCATTGTACTCACTTTTAGTCGCACGAAGTGGTTCAATCTTAGCATGCCTCACGCGTGTCGTGGTGTGTTTACCTGTATGCTCCACCTTCGTATATTTGCAAAAAGAAAAGAACATACCAAGGACCTGCACAACCGAGAGGCATTAGGGTGAGCCATGGGGCCAAGCAAAAAAGAAAAGGAAAAACAAGGATGCAGAACACAAACTATCGGACGTAAAAACTTAGAACAAACATACAGTAGTCTTAAAACAAGTTTTTTATGCGAGTCATAAAATAAGTTTACAATCTTCAGCTGCGTTGGCATCTAACTTTTAGTCTTCTCTGGAAGATCTCCGATCATACAAGGGGTGTATATAAAGGCCTCATCAACCGACCATGAGATATCAATTCTTGGACGCATATAGCCAATGTACTGAACTTTTGAGCTATCAAAATGATAAGCCAATGCTTTTAACCCCACATGGAAGAAGGCAATATCTTTGTAGGGGTGAAACCCAAGTAATGGATATCCAAGTAAAGGACAGTATCCAGGATGGCGTCCACACTCATCGAGAATATTATCATCATCCCAGTCCCAATCAGAAACCACATTCTCCAGCCTTTTGTTATTGCCATATTTGTCGAGAACATGATCGTCATCAAATATCCAAGGTCCGCAGATTTGATAAGGGTTGAGTGAATATATATTTGCCGATGGTTCAACAAGGCCAATGCTATTCTTCAACACCCATTCTACCTCACCATTTGATTCACTCAGGTGCCAAATCCGAATTTGATCGCAAAGATTGGCGAAGTAGACAGCCTCCATGGAGCTCCCAAGATAGTGCTGTCCAACTTTGCGTTCGTTAGCATCTATTGGTGTTTTTATTACTTGATATTTGCCAGTAGATGATGATAACCTTCAAAGGTGCCCATAAAGAGGTCAATATAAATTTTGGTACTGATACAATGGTGATGTCAAATAAACAATACGAATACAAGGGAATTTAACATTTTAGATTAATGATGTACCTTGTGACAAATGCACCGCCATAAAGCAGCACATGTAATGCTCCTCGCCAGTAGGCGCCGTAGCGCCATCTTGTCACCCCAATGCTCGTGAACGGCAGTGAACCCCGCACGTTGACGACTCTCCTCGTAGCACTGCCTTCCCTGACAAACGACCTCTCCTGCCATTCTCCTGCCCTTGATGAGAAAACGTCCAGCGTTAACACGGCAGGTGGCCATTCCGTCGAGTGTTGCGAAACCTCGGTGCTCCACTTATCATGAAGTTCCGACGTGTAGCCTCAACTTATCGTGAAGTTTTCTTCGGCGAGCTGTTCTGGCTGAACCTCTGCCAACTTGCAGTCCGACACATCGAACAGCCCTAGATCCTTAGGAGGGATCAAGAACACATCGTAGTGCGGCGACGCGGCAGGGTCAAACGCGAGATATGCTTCACGGCATTCCCCATCATTGTGCGTTCCAGGCAGGCGCTGCCACCGCCGCGTGGCGGGGTTGGCCACAAAAAACTCCGACGTGTCGCCGTAGAGCAGGAGACCATTGCAGTGGTCCACGATCTTTCTATGGCCTTCTGTGTAGTCAGGCAGGAAGTGGAGGTTGCCGTAGTCGACACGGGGGTGCTGCGTGGAGGGGCGGGCAAGGAATTGTGGGCGGTGGTGGTCGGTGTAGTTGGCGAAGATGCCCTCTACGGAGTGCGGGAGGAGGTGCGGGAGCAGCAGCCCCCGGGCGTCCACGACGGCGCGCCATGCCCTGCGCACGCACCGGGACGCGGCGAGGTCATGCGGCTGGAGGCGGCCGAGGATCGCCGCGAGCGCGTCGTCGGGCAACGCCTCCGTGTGATCCATCGGATGTCGCTGACGTGAACCGTGTAGACACGTACGGCGGCTTATATTGAGCCGGACTCTAGACGGAAAAGGAAAAATTCCTTTTGGACAACGATCGCCTGGTATGATACAACATGTGACTTCTTTTGTACAGTAGTTTTTTATTTGTTTTTTTGCTTTTGCGGGCATACATTGTAGAGTTTGTACCGACCACATGTGGCTTCTTTCACCCCTCAAAAAAAAAAATGCTTGGCTTCAACCGGCGGACGCTCACGTGCGATCCTCCGGCTCGTTCGTGTGACGCGTGTCTTGCCTGGACGGTTTTATCTTTTTCTTTCTTTCAGTCAACGTGACCGCTAAGCGCTGTTCACTGTCCTCTACAATAGTTTCTGCAGCAAGCTATATATTGCAACAAAATGTAACAAGATTTGTGTTGCAGAAAAATATTATAATAAAAAAATAAATTGCAACAAGAGCTTTGTTACCAAAAAAAACTTGTAAAAAGGCATGTGCTGTAAAAAAAAATCTGCAACTTGACATATGTTGCATAAAATTTTGTAACATGACCCGAGATGCAAGAATTTCCTGCAGCACGACCTGTATTGCGGTGATAAAAAGTGACTCTCAGTCACTCAATCCACCTGATCCAATGGCTCGCGAGACGACGGACCTTTTTAAAAGATCCGCCGGCATATGCATAACAGTCATTGGATCACCTTGATCCATGGGTCGTCACGCACGCTCGCACACACACTCCGTTATTTCTCTTGTCTACCACGTGTCCTCTACCTTATCCTGCAACAACGGTGGTGTTCCGAACCATAACGGCGAACGACGAGTGCAACTTAGACAATTTGTTGTAACATCGGCTCTGCTGCAAAAAAAAAACACTACAAGAAATATGTCAAGTTGTGACCTTGACTATTGGTCACCGAATGGTCATTATTTCCCATTTGTGACCTTTTTATGACCAAAAACAGATGGTCAAAAGCTGACGGTCGTAAACTGAAATTAACGACCTTCTCTGTGAGAAGGTCGTAGACGTTTACGACCAAAATATGCCTACTATTTTGTTTTGGTCACTAGCAGACTCCCCGGGCCACGTAGGCATCCGACGTGGCAATCTGATGTGGCACAAGAATCAGCCCGGTCCAATTCGGTGTTTTACATGGGCCGAGCCCATTAATTCAGCCCATTTATATATTTTTTCCTATGAATTTTTTGTCAGCTAAATGGACCAAGCCCAATTGCAGTTTTTTTTATTTTTGGGCCATGACCTTTTTGTCTCAACAATTTCATTTTTTTTCTTTTTTCTAAATTGGGTTCACTAGTCAGGTGGGTCCCCATTGTCAGGTTCTAGTACTGGGTCCTAGCCATTAGGGCAATATTCTTCAATTTTTTATTTCACGCAAATAAATACCTGGTATTTAAATTGGCACACAGAAAACACATGAAATACTTCAAATATTATCAACCATCAAAGTGCTACATCATATAACACACATACAATGTGATCAGCATCAAGTTTATAATCATATAACAAGCTCCACAAGTGTACAATCACATGAGCCAGGTTCTGCTACATCATACACACATACAAATAGGAGCAATATAAAGGGCTTCATTAATGCAAACCTTGACAGTTGACAGCAATGTTAGAACTATGCTTCCTCCGACTTCTTTGTCCTGATGCTCATGAAGAAACATGAAAGCCCAGCATCTGCATGTTACAGAACAAAATGTTTAGGAACAAAATTGAAGTAAATCTAACAGCATATTTAACAATAAATAACAGAATAATGAAGTTAATGAGACATTTTAGAATCAACTTGACAGTTGACAACAATGTTTGCATTGGACACATCCAAAACTAAAATTATACATAAATGCCTAAATTCCAATGCTCAATGCCTCAGTTTAGTAAACACTAAGCATGGTACATAGTAAAGATTTGACACAACCAGAACTGAAATCATTTACTCTATCAAGCAACAATGATGCAGCACACAAGAAAAGAGAGATGCACAACGGAGCAACATCGTATATCACACAATATGGATACTGCCAACTCACCGAAGAACTTCTGGTCGCCGCCGTACACAGCCGCCATAACGCCGGTCACCTTGTTGATCTTGTACTTGAAGTTCTATAACTCCAGGTTGTTCCACTGCAGATCGGTATTTGCTCAACCGTATGTGTACATGCATTAGGGCATACATATAATATTCTAGTCAATATTCTCAGCTAACTGTGATGTAATGAAAATAATTACTTAAGGACTTGGGGTAAAAATTGATTTTAGACATCAAAATTAGCAGAGCTCATTTCAACCATGTTTAGATAAACTTGAGGTAAATTAGCAGTAATGATATTAGTTACAAGCTAGGTGTGTAACTGCTGTCAACACCACCACCACCAGAGACACGCAAGATAAGCATCAACACCACCATGATCTCGATATTAGCCACCCCATATCACCAGAGCATCACAGGAGCACATATATAAAGCAAGTACACGTGGGAAGCTACTAACAGACCCCTAGAACCGCATGAATTTATCACCAGAGAGCTCCAGTAGGAGTTGATGCTTCGTTACAGTATCTAGCAGCAACTAGTAGAGCCGCACATCCAACCCAAATCATGGAGAAGGCCATGCAGGAGCTACATCAGAGAAGAAGTTACGGGGAGGAGCTCACCAGAGGGAGGTTGTAGCCGTAGTAGAGGCTCAGCCACACCACGGTTGTGCTGTGACCATCACCACATCCAGGAGAGGGTCTGGAAGCCGCTGAAGCACCACCGCGGTGACCAGGGCAAGCGCCGGGCACAGTGGCGCCATCCCTGCAGAAGAGAGGGAAAAATGACAAGATGAGATAGTGTTCATATCATTAGGAAGAAATAGGCTATTGTATAGCTCACATAAGAAGATCTGCTACTATGCACAACACAAGCACCCACTTGCACTTGGTATATTTCTGTATCTAGGACACCCAACACTCACAACACTTGGGCTAGTCTAATGTATAGACCTGTTTGCAATAGGAGCCAATGGAACTGAAACAAAAGTAGCACATGAACAAACAACAAAAGAAATAGAAGGACGACCTTGTGTGGTGGCCGGGGTGGACGACGGTGTCCTCCTTCTCAGCTCAGGCGTCCTCCTGCACCAAATCGAACAGAAAAATGTTGAAGAATGTCGAATAACTAAACGTATATATATATATATATATATATATATATATATATATATATATAATATAGAAGCATAAGAAGCACATATATATATCCTATTTCTTCCAAAAAGTGCGTATATAGATAGGTCAGGTTTTTGAATGCATTGTTGTTGTAGAAAAACAACTATGTTGTTGAGAATTTCACTAGATTTTAGATATGTTAAGCAGAGGCAAGCGTTTTCCCACAATCAATCAACCTGCTGCGTTTTCCCAAATCATCACCGAAAACAACACCAAACACAACACCAAACAGACCATGCGATTCTAGCCATGCAAGTCCCCAAGTCGTACAGCCACTCATGCGTGATACGAGTGACACTATGAGCGATAATCCAGCCGGCTGCCACAATAAGCTAGCAAGACATTTACACCATAATATGAAGCAAACAGAGCAATCCCAATGTACATAGAAATTGTACTGATTCCAATTAAACAATACTAGGTACGACTGGAGATGCATAAAGAACAACTAGGTACGACTCACCCTAAATGCATGCATGCATCACATTCCATACTTGCAGTGCATTTAGTAAAGAACAAATTGCTGTATTTCCCAAAGTGTATAATAGCTTTGTGAAAAAGAGGATTGTATCGGTCATACACTTTTCCCTGGATCAATGTATGCATGCAATTCATCCAAGCCGAGCATGATGCTAATTCCTACTCATGTTGCTAGCACATATACATACATACACACCAAGAACGAATTCACAGGCACATAAATGAATATCCCCTGGATAGCTTGGTAATGAACTACTCACAGGCAATTTGATAGGACTAGTACTAGTGATAACAACCCAACGACATCCTAATAGCCGCAGCAACACGCACACTTCAACCGCCTGATAACTCCATCTTCTCTGTTAAGGCTGAAAAGAGATAAATCAACTTATTTGACCTTTTAAGTTCCATAATTTTTACTAGCTTCACAAACAATTGTTCTTACTAGTGGCAAATAGTACCAAACAGAAGTACTGAAATTGATCTCTTGATTGTGAGTAGTATGAAACCAACACTTTAACAATTTCTCTGACTCTCAGTTTAATAGTACCAAACAGAGAAACTGTTAACTATTTTTCAGACCACAACAATTTCAGTAAATTGTTTCTCTGACTATAACAGTTTCAGCAGAACTGGTTTAGTCACAAGCAGATTAGCACCCCCAATAATGAAATAGTATTATGTATCTTTAAATGTTGCAGTTTAAATCACTCGAATCCATCTCAGATATATAATGTGGCCATATCACATTTCTTTCTTCCGGCAACCACGAGAGATTATCAGGTGTGCAGCCACGATAGCGGATCTGGCCTCAGATTCGCATTAGCACATTGATCCTAGTCACCCAATCAGAATAAACCCCCCAATCCCACTTCCCACAAGACTGCCAAGACATGAACCAACATTATACAGGACAACAACTACAGGATCGAATATATAAAGGTAACATGTCAAACTAGCCCGATTCACATGTTGAATGGACAACAAGCAAGCACGCACTCTATTTGACAGTACAAAGCTGTGCAAGCAAGCATGCACTATATAACATAGACAACAAGTTCAGAGATTCAGTGTATAAGCGGAAACCAGGAACCAAGGATTCAACTCCAAGAACTCACCCACGAGGCCACCACCCACGAGGCAGGACCGGCCCTGGAAGCGGGGACAACTAGTGCCGGAGGAGACGAGCGACTGGAGACGGGAGCAACGGTGCCCTAGTTCGAGTCGGAGGAGACGAGGATGGTGTCCGTGATCCGGGTTCGGCAGCTCGGTGCGTCCGTGGTTCAGGCCCGGTGTCCTCAACCTTAGCGGACAGTGGGGGCCGGCGGCTGCGCGACGGCCGGTGGGAGGGTGATGTCTACTACACAACCTTCTTCTTGTAGACATTGTTGGGCCTGCAAGTGCACATGTTTGTAGGACAGTAGCAAATTTCCCTCAAGTGGATGACCTAAGGTTTATCAATCCGTGGGAGGCGTAGGATGAAGATGGTCTCTCTCAAGCAATCCTGCAACCAAATAACAAAGAGTATCTTGTGTCCCAACACACACAATACAATGGTAAATTGTATAGGTACACTAGTTCGGCGAAGAGATAGTGATACAAGTGCAATATGGATGGTAGATATAGGTTTTTGTAATCTGAAAATATAAAAACAGAAAGGTAACTAATGATAAAAGTGAGCGTAAATGGTATTGCAATGGTGGAAAACAAGGCAAAGGGTTCATACTTTCACTAGTGCAAGTTCTCTCAACAATAATAACATAGACAGATCATATAACAATCCCTCAACATGCAACAAAGAGTCACTCCAAAGCCAGTAATAGCGGAGAACAAACGAAGAGATTATGGTAGAGTACGAAACCACCTCAAAGTTATTCTTTCGGATCAATCTATTCAAGAGTTCGTACTGGAATAACACCTTAAGACACAAATCAACCAAAACCCTAATGTCACCTAGATACTCCATTGTCACCTCAAGTATCCGTGGGCATGATTATACGATATGCATCACACAATCTCAGATTCAACTATTCAACCAACACAAAGTACTTCAAAGAGTGCCCCAAAGTTTCTACCGGAGAGTCAAGACGAAAACGTGTGCCAACCCCTATGCATAGGTTCATGGGCGGAACCCGCAAGTTGATCACCAAAACATACATCAAGTGGCACGTGATATCCCATTGTCACCACAGATAAACATGTCAAGACATACATCAAGTGTTCTCAAATCCTTAAAGACTCAATCCGATAAAATAACTTCAAGAGGAAAACTCAATTCATCACAAGAGAGTAGAGGGGGAGAAACATCATAAGATCCAACTATAATAGCAAATCTCGCGATACATCAAGATCTTGCCATAGAGAGAACACGAGAGAGAGAGAGAGATCAAACACATAGCTACTTGTACATACCCTCAGCCCCGAGGGTGAACTACTCCCTCCTCGTCATGGAGAGCGCCGGGATGACGAAGATGGCCACTGGTGAGGGATCCCCCCTCCGGCAGGGTGCCGGAACAGGTTCTCGAGAGGTTTTTGGTGGCTATAGAGGCTTGCGACAGCGGAACTCCTGATCTATCTTCGTTTTCGATGTTTTTAGGGTATGTAGGCTTATATAGGCGAAAGAAGTCGGTCGGGGGAGCCTCGAGGGGCCCACGAGAGGGTAGGGCGCGCCTAGGGGAGTGTGCGCGCCCCCCTGTCTCGTGGCTTCCTTGATGCTCCCTTTACTTCAACTCCAAGTTTCATGGGTCATAATCTTCCCAAAAATCACGCTGCCGAAGGTTTCATTCCGTTTGGACTCCGTTTGATATTCATTTTCTTCGAAATACTGAAACAGGCAATAAAACAGCAATATGGGCTGGGCCTCCGGTTAGTAGGTTAGTCCCAAAAATGATATAATTGTGTAAAATAAAGCCCATAAACATCCAAAAGGGGTAATATAATAGCATGGAACAATCAAAAATTATAGATACGTTGGAGACGTATCAGAGGGCCAGTTCAGGGGAGGGGGTTCATGGTCTGCTGCTGCCGTTGCCGCTGCGTATCCCAGATCGAATCGAACCGAACCTATAGCACCAGATCGAATGGAATCAAACCAAGGGGGAAACATGGTAATCAGAGAGAGAATTAAGGAGGGGGATCCAGGAAGAAGAGAGCTCACCTCGCCATGGCCATCGATGGAGGTTAGAGCAGGGAGGCCCTCACTGCCACGCCGCGGATCCTTCCATGTCACGGCGGCTAACGACCAGAGGAGCCTTGCCCGCGGCAAGGAGGTCGAAACCCTAGACGTCAGAGGGTGGCGCATGGCCGCTGTAGGATGCGCGCTTCGGATCTGGTCCGAGGGGAGGATGAAGCGGGGGGTAGGGGGTCACAGTGGTGCGCTGGGAGTCGCCGATTGCCGCCAAAACTCACCGGATCGGTCGCCGTAGGTGGCGGCGGCGGCAAGGAGTCACGGGGGAGAGAGAGATGGGGCTCGCGAGAAGAGAGGGGTCGTGGAGTTTCTGTCTTTCTCTTTTTTTTCTCTTTTCTTTTGACTCTGGCAGCACCAAGGTCGTGGCCAATCACATGCGAGGCCACAGATCCCTCCCCTAGAACAAATCTTAGCCATCCACTACACCTACATCCAACGCTCCAAACCCCTCCCCTCATCCAACACACCTTGGTCTTTTTCTCTCTCTTTATTTCAATCATTTTATTATTCACCTCTCTTTTGAGAAAAACATACCCAATATTTGTTTCAAAACTGGACCACACCAATTTTCAAAAATATTAGGCAATATTTTATGTTCAATTAACTAAATGTCTGCACGTAAAAAAATTGCATTCACATGTCGTCAAATTCACAAAATTCTGACGAATCGACAGGAACCCGGTCAAATTTGACCTACAGATGCTTCCTTGTTTGCTTTTTATTTTTTTTGAAGAATCTTTTATGGATACATAAGTAGCTATTGCATCATAGATACAGAAAGAGTTATGGATGATTTCACCCCTAGCTATGAACGGTCATATCCACCGTTTTGATCGCATTTTGAAACACGCATAGAAAAATCATCTTATGGTCACATTCATGGCATAGTTTGTTTGAATGGTCTCATATTTTGCACAAGGGTGCATTTTGGAATGGCAAACAATGTTGCCTAAGGAAGTTTTCATTTTCTTTGGACGAAAAATTCATTTCCATTTTTCGAGTGTCCAAAATGAGTTTTTTTGTGAAGGACCTACCATATATTTGTTGCAAAATTGGACCAAATCAATTTAATAAAATATTAGGCAATGTTTAATGCACAATTGACCAAATGGTTGGGTGTCAAAAGTTTTGATCCACCTCTCTTGAAAAATACAAATTTCCGTCGATTCAGCTGGAAGCGTGTCAAATTTGAACTGCAGCTGCCTCATAGTTTCCTCTTTATTTATCCAAAAATCATTTTTAGATACAAAAGTATCTATTTAATTAGAGAAACACCAGAAGTTTTCCAAAATTCAACCACTAGCCCGCCGTTTTGACCGCATTTTGAAACGGGCATAAAAAATTCAAAAAAATCAAAAAATTGGAAAACCTTCGCATTGTGTCATTATATGTGACCAAGTTTCCAGAAAAAATAATAAACTTGTAATACGGAAATTATTTTAAAAAAGTGTTCTCAGAAATGAGCTATCATGCGTGAAGATTCGTGGCTTTCAAGCCAAATGATCAATCTTATGGCCACATTCATGACATAGTTTGTTTAAATGATCTCGTATTGTGCACAAGGGTGCATCTTGGAATGGCAAACAATATTGCCTAAGGAAGTTTTCATTTTCTTTGCACGGAAAATTCATTTTGCATTTTCCGAGTGCCTAAAATGAGTTTTTTATGAAGGACCTACCATATATTTGTTGCAAAATTGGACCAAATCAATTTTATAAAATACTAGGCCATATTTAATGCACAATTGACAAAATGGTTGGATGTCAAAAGTTTTGATCCACCTCTGGTGAAAAAGGCAAATTCCCGCCGATTCAGCTGGAAGCGGGTCAAATTTGAACTGCAGCTGCCTCATAGTTTGCTATTTATTTTTTCCAAAAATCATTTCTAGTTACATAAGTACCTATTTAATCATAAATACATGGTTTGGTGGCGATACGTCGAGGTTTGGACGGTGGCCGAGGGCCCCAACTCTAGAGCATGTAAACTCGCATGCCCGCCGCATGGTCACCGCATGACCATGGCGTTGCCATGTGTTCTGGGCTGCCTAGTCATGTCTACTGGGTTGGGCACTCCCCAGGTAGGTGCTAGGAAGAAAATCACAACATAAGATTCTCACGAGGAGACCGATCGATGCTCAAACATGAATAAGCAGCCAAGTGTTTGATTAGTGGTACGGGAAATGCACATGGCTAATGGGTGTGAGTTTTGGCTGAGGATGATCAATTACTAAGAAGACCATCCTCACAAATTTTCAGCTCAAAAGTAGGAGCCTAGGTGGTACTTGCTTTGCAAAGTACCACACTGGACATAAATACGAATGTTGATGCTGGGCTCAAAATAATAAATGGATTGAGCTGGCATTTGGTGGAGGATGGTTATTTGGGTAGAGGAAAGCATTATAGAAAATGGATACCATTTGGACATGCCAAAGTGGTACTTCCTTCACAAAGTGTTTTTCTGAATAGAATAGGAAAATGAATATTTTTGAATTATTTTTGAACTACGCAATTAAGGTTTTTTACATATTTGACGAAGATATGACCCAAAGAATTTATGAGATTTTTTTGGGAATGACAGAAATATAGGTTGCTTCACAACCTAGGGCAAAAACTGCCACATGGATATGACACATCGGCAAAACTGATGAGGTGGCGCCTAGTCATAGCAACCCACCACAATTTACAAGGTTATGACCATTTATATTGGTCATGATCAGCTAGAAATAAGGAAGCGGACTAGTGCTATCTGCTTTATGACCATTTCGTGTAAGGAAATTACGACCTTTCTGACCAAAATGGTCGTTATAGTTTACGGTTTGGACCCCCCCGAACAGCTTTTGACCAATTGGTCTGAAATGGCCAAAGATCTATGACCAATTCTTCCAGGGTCACTGACAGAAGGTCACTAGTTGACATATTTCTTGTAGTGAAATTGCAACAAAACCTCTGTTGCAAAAAAAAATCTACAACAAAAACTCTATTGCAAAAAAAATCCCGCAATACAACCTATGTTGCAAAAAATATATCCTGCAACATAACCTTTATTGTAAATGTTTCCGCAATAAGACCTTTGTTACGAAGTAAAGAGAGACGTTGAGCCACAAGATTATGCTACATCCAATGATCCGCGAGGCAGCAGATCTTTTTAAAAGATCCGCCGGCCGACGCGTAGCGTCCCCCCAAAAAAACATGTGACTTCTTTCTCGTTTGAAATTCATACCGAACTCATGTGCACTTTTTCTTGTTTCAAAATTCTGCCGAACTTCCTTTTTCTTTAAAAAAAGGCTAAAACTTCAAAAGTCATCTAACTTTTCCTTTTTCTTTCACTCTGGGGTCGCACTCCTTTTTGAACATCTTCATCTTGACCTTTCTTCGACCTTGGCCGCCCCCTTCACCACCATCTTCAACTACACTCCTCATAGTAGGGAAGGGAGTGCATCTGGTTTTCGGTGGGGAAGATGTTGTCGATATTGGTGAAGATGTTGTACACCGTGAAGAAGATGGACTCGCAGCCGCACCAAAACACTTCGCCGAGGAGCTCGCGCGTGTCAAACGGGTTGGCGAAGGTGACTGTGAGCAGTTTGAGGGTCCCGGCGCGGTCACGAACCTCATTGAGGGTAAACATCCTAGGCGAGCCCCGTGGGAGGTGGGAAAAGCCGGTGGTGAGGAAGTCGCGGGCGAGCTCGACGGACCCCCTCCACCTGGATTGCCACACAGGGAGCATGCTCTCCACGAGGACGCCCGACGGGTAGCGCAACTCCTGCACGGTAGGTGGATGAAGGAAGGTCGGCCTATTGTACTGCATCTTCAGTTGGTGCTTGGGGTTCTTGGAGAGGATGGATTGGGTGTTTGAAGTGGAGACAATGGATCTGGCTTGGGTGGTGATTGGGAGAGGAAGAGAGGCATATAAATAGGCGTGTGCGTGGGAGAGGAAGAGAGAAGGGTTGCGAATGAATGAATGGTGCATGTGTGCATCCGGGAGCGTGCGTGTGTATTCGTTATGTTTTAAACTGAAACGATGGGGCATGTGTATCCGGGCGCGTGCATGCCTCTGAGTGACTACAGTGCATCTGAATCACTGCATACATTTGAATCAAGGGGTGCATGGCCACGTAGCTCGCCCGCGCATGCATGCCCACGTCGCCTCGCTTCCCATGCATGCATGCTTGGAAAGGCTGAGACAGGGCATTAACAACGCTCACATGCCCGGACCGCGACACGTCCCAATGGTCCATCCAGCGCACTCACTATTCACGTTGAAAAAAAAGCGTACAACCAATCAGATTGCATCTCACGAATCGTCCTCCACCTCCCCGCAGATTCCTTCTAGAAGGGTTAGATCGACGGTCCTTGTTCATCGCTAGGGTTAGATGGACGGTCACTGTTCGGTGAGGTTTGTGAGGGGTTTGCAGTTAGTCAAAGATAGGTTTGACCAGATTTCAAATGAGCATAATAAATTAAAAAAGTCAGAAAAATAAAAAACCTGCGCACATAGTCTTCTTATGTAATATAATAAGGATTTAAGTTGATAAACAAGGTCTACATACATGCAAACGAAACATTCATGGTTTCATGTATCTCATGTGATATCTCAAACTCTGATGTATGCAACTGAAGAGAAGTGGATTGGGGTTTGGAACATGAAATTTTCAAAAACCTCACTGAAGCTTCATTTTAGAGTGACTAAGAAGGATCCAGGCTTAGTTTTTTTTTCATATTTTAAACATGTTTAATTGTTGGTCAGAGTTAGGTTTGCCCAGAATTGAAATGGGCATAATAAATTTAGAAAAAATCAGAAAAATGAAAAACCTGCGCACATAGTCTTCTTATGTCATATACTAACGATTTAAGGTGATAAACAAGGTCTACATACGTTAAAACGAAAAATTCATGGTTTCATGTATATCATGTGATATCTCAAACTCTTACGTATGAAAGTGAAGAGAAGTGGTTTGCGGTTTGGAACTTGAAATTTTCAAAAACCTAACCAAAGCTTCATTTCGGAGTGACTAAGAAGGATCTAGGCTTAGTTTTTCATTTTCATGTTTTAGACTTGTTTAAATGTTGGTCAAAGTAGGTTTACCAGAATTCAAATGAGCATAACAAATTTAAAAAACCAAAAAAACCTGCTCACATAGTCTGTACATATAGAATACATGTGTAGGAAAGTTATTTGGCTGATTTAGACAAGGTCGAAAAAACCTTGCTTAGAAATGCGGCCGTTTACCCTACCTTTCGAGCTCTTTTTAAGCACATTTTTCATGAATGTGAGTTTACTTCACAAAAGGGCTCGGATTGATGACCAATTTAGAACACACAAGTTCAATATAGTTTCGAAAGAGTTGCAACATCCAAATAGCATGTCAAATTTGAAGTTTGGTTCAAATTTGATTTTTGGTACAAATTTTTGACATGATTTTCTCAAAACATGTACCATAATTATTCCAACATCATTTAAACATAGTTCTAACATAGGTCCAACATCATTAAAAAAATACAACATTATTCATAATGTTTCATAAATTTTCATAAATAGCGTTGGGGCTTCTGTTTGATCCTTAAACTTCTTGCCACCACTTTGCTCCTTGTGATCCTTGTGCTCATTGTGCTCATTGCGGCTTATTCTCCTCTTGGTTTTCGGTACCTTAGCGCCTTTTCGAACCTACCGCAGAGCTGTATAAAACATAAATGGTAATGAGATCATGTCAAGTGATAAATGTACAATAGTATTGGCAAGATTTACATAGCTAGCATAACTCAAAACGACAGAAGGTTGGTCACCATTTGGAGCCTCACTTGGATAATCATTTGGAGCCTCACTTGGATCATCATTTGGAGGATATTTTGGATCATCGTCAAAATCATGCGGCTGTTAGCCATCATCATTTGGAACCTCGTCAAAATCCTCATCTGTTGCAATCGACTGTTGACCATCATTTTCATCATCTGTTACAACCGGCCGCCGTCAAACATTTTCATCAAAGCCTTCATCAAAACACTCTCCGAACCCTGGATCTACTGTGTTATCACAATACTTACCGAAATTACCAAACCCACCACACCTTGTGCACTTATGCATCGTCGCTCCAAGTCCAGGTCCTTCAATGCGAGGTCTGATTCGACTCTTGCTTGGTCTACCTGCTGTTGCTCTCTTCAGAACTGGAGTGCAAAGCTTGAACCCAGGGTCCACTATGTCCCATCGTTGTTTTCCCTCCAAAGCAGGTAAGGCATATGCATATGTGGCTTTGAATCTTGCAACAGAGTAGTAATCATGCACATACTGATGTGTGTTCCCTGCTGGACCTGAGAGAGAAGTGATGAAAAAGAAGGCATGAATGCATGGCAACTCAGTTATCTGCCATTGCATACAACCGCAAGTTCTACCTTCTAAATCCACTAGATATCTCCATTCCCTCTTCTCTTCATCCAAAAATGATATCTCTGCTGTGCTACCAGAGCAAAGAGTCATGTTCATTTCCAAGCCTGTTGTTTTCTGCTTCAGTTCATTCATCATGGCAGGGATGATAATGGGGCCCATGAATTTTTCTGCGGCTATTCCTGCACGATAATATAACTTATGCATGTATTCTATCCTTATCATGCCAAGAAAATCCACCGCATAAATACCCATTAGTTTCCGCATAATTGAGTTGAAAGACTCTGCAAGATTATTGTGCACATAGTCAACTTTGCTCGGTTCACTGAATTGGCTTCTGGCCCATAACTTGGAGTGGTGTGTTTCCAAGTATTCCTTCACTTTGGGATTCATGTAAAACTGCCTCAAGTGGTTGTTGTGCTTCTTCAGATTGCAACTCAAAGTTGCTCTCCATAAATTATCGGTATACACCTTTCCTTTGTATTTCTTCACAAAAATTTGCAGCAAGGTAACACATGCATTTCCTATGCTCTACTCCAGGGAACACATTCTCCACTGCCACTTCTAAAATTTTGCACGCATCTATATGAATTACCAACCCATTGGGATGTGCAATAGCCCGACGCAGATTATGCAAAAACCAAGTCCCGCTCTCCTCAGACTCTGTCTCTAGCACACCATACACAACTGGAAATACGAAACTGTGTGCATCAACTGCACAAGGTGCTACCAACTGTCCTTTAAACCTCCCTGTGAGAAAAGTAGCATCAATAGCCAAATACGGCATGCAGCCTGCCAAAAAAATCCGGCGACAAGCCAAAGCAGACAAAAATCCTACTAAAGCATTCCTTGGTCTTTGTCACTCCCCTAAATGTGTACTCCACGGTGTGGTGGTCAATATCTACAGTACTACATGGGATGGTCCTCCCCACGTCAGCTTTGAATGAATACAAAAATTGATAACTTTCCTGCCAGTTACCATTAGAATCCACAAGATGTTGTTTACCATTGAACACCCTTATGTATGGTAACTCTATCTTGAACTTGTCTTTGATGTTCTTCTACAGTTCCTTCGCACCCACTTGCTGGTTTTCTTTCACCCACTTCTTTACTTCTTCCGCCATCCATCTTGACTTGGCTCAATGTAACACTCCAAAATTTTTGATTTGGTTTTTATTATATTCCTTATTTGATTTAAAGGAGGTTATTTGAGTTTTTATAAAAGAGGGACTCTCCTTCTCAAATCTTTTTATGACAAATATTTTATGAGTCCTTCTCAATATAGAATTTTGGTCTTGAAGATTTTTCATCTTGTGTTGGCTCAACACAAATAATTTTGGGAGGTTTTTACAATTTCTTTTCATTAAAAAGAATTCCTATAAATTATGGATTTATTCTTCCCCATTCAAAAAAAAAATTTCTCTCTTGCCATGGCCTATGTAGAAAGTTTTCTTTCAAAACCCAACTCACTACTTTGGGTCAACCCAAGCATCCAATTCCAGCAAGTTTCAACTTCCCGTAGATCTTATTTCTATTTATTTTAACCTCAAAATCTTTTCTGTCATTTAATTTGGACCTTAGAGATTTACAAAGGAACTGCCAGATTTCCTTTGAGTTTTGACTCCAAATAAATTCCTCTGGCTAGTCCTTAGCACCCTCAACCTAGATCCATCAACAACTGTTGGTCCACAGTTCAAAATTTTCAAAATGTGCTTGCTGCAAGTTTGGACCAGAATTGCCATTTTTGATGAAATTCATTCTTTTTCTTTTCCTAAAAATCTGAGATAATTCAGGCAATCTCCAGATGGATCAAGAGATCACCTCACCAAGGATAAACTCAAGGAAAATTTTCCAGGTGCCTAAATCATTTCATCAAACAGCTGGTGTGCACTGTTTCTGTCAAATTCAGAAAAATTCAGTGTTCAGATCAGTGGCAGGGTCATTTTCTTCAGAACCTTGGCTTAGATCTCACCAGTGGACGCGTTGGCGCCTTGCTCGCTGCTCCTCCTTCTTATCCATCGCACCGCACGGTCGTCTGGACGGGTGCGAGCGTCAGCGATGAGCTGGCAGAGGTACACCGCCCCCGTGAGCGGCAACAGCAACGGTCGCTGCGGCCGCCAAAGAAGCTCAGCGAGGTATGGCGCCGGCAAGCACCACCCACACCACCAGGAGCCTCCGCGTGGCCATCCTCTTCTCTGCGCGCGCTGCAGGACCATCGCCGTGGCTTGGAAAGCACAGAGCGCGCTCTCTACCGCCGACGTGCCCGTGAGGCCGTTCCATCGAAGGCCTGGAGTATCGCCCAATTTGTACCAGGATTAGCGGTTGAATGGAGCCAGTGGACCAATCCGAAGACGCCCAGTCACCTAAACCTCCAGTCCGACCACTACCACGCCGTAATCGCTCCCCGGAGTAATCCCGTTCTCGGCAACCGCCTCAGGCCGGCTATAAATGGAGGTCCCGAGCTCGCCTTCGACCCAGCACCACTCCTCCACTTCACCAGGACCACGACCGACCACTAGAAGGACCTCGATGAGGCCTTCTTCTCCTACTCTGGCCGCCCCGATACGCTTCGGGCTCTGGCAAGTTTCTCTCTAGTGAGTGCACCCCCGCCTCCCAAACCGCGTTAGTAGCCTCCTAGTACACCCACTCCTCTAACCCGCACTTTAATTTGGCGTCTGAAGCCCTCCTCGGTGAGATCCATCCTCGACTGAACCACCGTCCACCGGAGAGGAGGCCGCCATCGACGTGGTGCTCGCTGACGACCAAGTCCACCACCCACAGACGCGAGAGAGCTCCGTGAGTCTATAGGTACCCTCCACTCACCCTGCCTTGCCGTGGATCGACGCCGGTGACCACCGCGAGCCTCGGGCGCCGGCGAGACTCTGTTCTGATTTTTAAACCTGACATGCGGGACCCCCTCATCAGCTTTTCTCTTTTATTTGAATCGTTTTCTGAAAGCGCCTTCGGGCAAAATACGTTTTCTAACCGAAACGTTTTCTGTTTTTTTAAACTAGCCCCTGGAAAGTTTCTGTTTCATCACAGATTAGTCCCTGGACTAAAACCTTAATAACTTTAAAACAAAAGATGATTTTGAGTTGATTCTTTTTCTGTCATCTTTATTTTTCTATCTAGTTTGTTATCATATTTATTTGAAAAATATTTGGAACAATTTTTATGCACGCACGGTATTTACGTTAGTATCAAATTTCTTTTATAACATAGATACCGAAGGAGGTGATGGAGCCGCAAACTTCACCGAGCTAGAATCCGACTACTCCGAACCAGGCAAGCATGTTTGAACCTTTGATATGATGAGTGTCTTGCATGTTTTCTTGAGTAGTTTTCTCATGGCATGTTTATATAAGCATTGGTGAATGTTATATTGCATGCAAGGCAAGCTACAAGTGAGCTTCGAAATTTGATGTGTTCATATGATGGTGAGATAACCTGTTCATGTGGTGGCATGATAGGTTGCAAGCTGGTATTGTTGAAGCATGCCTGTCTTAAGTCAACCATTTAACTCCAGTTTTAACGTGGATCAAGTCATGTTCCCGTTCGTCCCCTTTTTCGTGCTGCCACATGTCTTCTGCAAAGAATGCGGTCTAGTCAGTTGCAAACCTCTTTACTTGTACACACCAAATAGAGGGGGCCGTGATGAGGGTTCCATGGCCCTGGATTAAAGCCCATCATCCGGTCAGGGGGCATGGGTGTTTCCGGTTGGGACCGAGAGAGGGGCACCCCTTAGAGCGCGCGATATAAATTTGATCCCATGCTACTCGAGGTTGTGGCCTCCCCGTCTTAGAGTTTTTCTTGAACGTTGCCTAGGGTGATTCCTGGCAGCGGAATCTGGAATGGGTGTGTACTGGTTAGATGTGTTTCTTCTAAAATACCGTAAACGGAACTAGTCCTCTGTGACTACGGAAATCCGTTGGTTGTGGGTAAAGAGTACAAACTTTGCAGAGTCATAACCATTTGGTAACCGTGTCCATGGTCAAGGACTGTGATCAACATATCAATGTCAGTATCAGTGTCAGTCTCAACGTCTGCCTCAGCGTCAGTCTCAGTGACAATCTCCGGTGAATGAACATGAGTGGTAAACCCGGCTGCATGTTATTCCTGTGGATGGACTAACCAGTTTATTATTATGTACCGAGTATTTCCCTGGGATGATTTAAATTCATGATCTACTTGAATTCGAATGGTGAAATATAAGCCCTTTATGTGATGTCGCTCAAACATCCGACTGTGGCATTCTTGTTATTTACTTTTGATATAAGCCCTTTATGTGATGTCGCTCAGACGTCCGACTGTGGCATTCTTGTTATTTACTTTTGATATAAGCCCTTTATGTGATGTTGCTCAGACGTCCGACTGTGGCATTCTCGTTATTTACTTTTGCTATAAGCCCTTTATGTGATGTCGCTCAGGCATCCGACTGTGGCATCCATGTTATTTACTTTCATTATAAGCCCTTTTCGAGATGTCGCTTAGACGTCCGGTTGTGGCACGTACTGTCAATTACATTTCAATATAAGCCCTTTATGTGGTGTCGCCTTGACGCCCGACTGCGGCTTGTTAATTTATTTTATCTTTCGAGGCGTCGCTTCAGACACCTGATCGGTTTTCAGTTATTTTATTGGGATTTCGGGAGGAATACCACCTGACTTCCTTTTTATTTAACTTGTAGTACAATTTATTACCGGAGTGCCATTACTAGTCTGCTCATGTGCATCATGTTTGCATTTGTTATATCTTATGTCCAAACTGTCTTGCAAGTACATTCAAAGTACTCGCCTGGCTTGTTGATTTGGCCAGATGTTGACGAAGGTGATCCTATGGATGAAGAGTACCATAGCGAGTCCGACGCCTACAGGAGTCCCAGTCAGTCCCGTGCGATCCTGGAGTTGGTCACTTGCATTATATACGTTTCAGCTACCCTAATAAAATCATCGAGCCTCACTCCGGTGCTTGATGAGCTGTTAGATTTAGGAGTCATGTCACCCACTTCACTGTGGCATAACCACCACCACCTCTATTACGAGTCAGTAGTTGTGCCACCATACTCCTTGTGTCATATCCGCCTTTATGTATAATATCAGCATGCTTGTAATAAATTGTTGAGCAGCCTTAGCTCAACCTTGTACAATATTTAGTATTTCTGGATTTCTGTATCAAGGATTTGTCTACCAGTAAGGAGGATTTTTCTATACTGGTCGGATAAAATGGTCCATTTTTCAATAAATATTTTATTGGAAAACCGGTCCTGACAACCTTGGTACCCGAGCCAGGCTGACTGTGGGAAGCCACTAGGTGTGATCACTAATCGGTTATTAGCGTAATAAGTGCTATTTTAACATTTTGCGAATGTAGCAATTTTTTGTTAGTCATCATAAATTTATGATTTGACTATTCAGAATTTTTTTCTACTTTTGTAGATGGCTGGCAGCGACTGTGAGTCACAGGTGTTCGCCAATGTACCTGAGGGATTTATCAAGCTTCTCATCTCCATCACCATGGTCGCGATCAGGCCATCGGCTCGTCCCGAGTTCACACTCTACCAGCACAGGATCAGCGATAGTGTGTCTATGCACCAGGCCGCGGTGCAATTCAAGGGAGGACGTTCTGAGTCACGCCGCTTCCGATTTGTGGGAAGGGCCATGCCTACGGAGAGGCATGCCATGCAGATGGCTGCCCGTGAGGCGATAGCTCGTCTCCGAGATGCTCTCCCTTCGACGAAGGCTTGTCACTACCTCTACCTCCCATGCCACGTGCCATACACTTGTCACTATGCATTCGCTTGCCCTAGGGGAGAGAGAGATGAGGCTATTGAAATGTTGGTTGAGTATCTCAAAGCTCTTGAGGCAGCTTTTGATAACCTCGTGGACGACTTTGTGGCTGCTCGTATGGACTTAGTTCAGGGTTGTTCCGCCAACAGGAGGGAGCTCCTCCATACAGCACCACCACTGACTTACGTCTCGTCCTCAGCATCCTATACACCTGCCATCTTCTCCACCGCTCGCCACCTGCCTTCCACTGAAGAGTTTGACCAAGTCATTGCTCCTACTCCAGTCAGTGTTGCACCACCTGCCGCGCCCGCACCAGCCCCTCAATTCAGTACTTCGCGTCTGGAGCCTATTAGTGAGGAGGAGGTTGAGTCTCCAGCATCACTGGGTCTTACCCTCGGCAGGCCGAGGGAAGTTCTTACCATCTCCGACTGAGTGCGCCTAGCAGCCGTGCAATGTACCAGCTTGTATGATATGTTTATATGTATGTAGGTTTGGTGAGAAGGAGTTTGTGTGCGCATCATGTAGGAACTTGGAGAAGTGCACTAGCCTAAATAACATGTCAGGAATGTGTACGCACATCCTGAGTGATGTATTGTATAATTACGACTTGCGTGTAAGATATGTACTGAGCGGTCCTTCTCCATGCGCAATCAAGTATTTTTCTTGAAAAAAATGTTAGAGTTCTTAAAATTCCGCCTTTGCAAAATTATTTATTTTTGCCACTCAGTTTTTCTCATGAGTTCTGCAAAAATACCCCAGAGTGGATAATGCCTCGTCCCTGGACTCGTTCCATGCCAAGTCCGCCGGAAGAAAACTATGGTACCCAGACAAGCAACAATTTCACACAGGGGCAGTCAAGTCAGCAGGGCAGTGAAGCAGCGTTTTCTCAAGTATGCCGCCTTTATGAGCAAAGCCAGCAGCAGCATCAAGAAATGATGAATTATGTTATCAATATGGGAAATCACCGTGAACCATATCAGCAGCATTCCAAATTGTCTGAACTACAAAAGATGCGTCCCCCAACGTTCTCTCACACTGATAGACCTCTTGAGGCCGATGATTGGCTTCGAGACATTGAAAGGAAGTTAATTATTGCACAATGTTCGGACCGTGAGAAGGTACTTTACGCACCTCACTACCTCACGGGAGCAGCTGCATCATGGTGGAAAAATTTCCTACACATGCAGCCCAATGAAAAAAACATCACCTGGGAAGAATTTAAAGAAGGTTTTCGTGGGGCGCACATTCCCAGCAGCATTATGAAGATCAAGAAAAGGGAATTTGATGACCTCAAGCAGAGAAGCATGACAGTGACTGAGTACAATAGTCAGTTTACTCAATTATCTCGTTATGCCAACGAAGAGCACATGACTGAAAATGAAAAGATGGAAAAATTTCTCGACGGTCTGGCACCAGCACTTAAATGCCAGTTGGTCGTTCACACCTTCCCGGATTTCAATACACTTGTGGACAAAGCTATTACATTGGAAAATGAGCGCCACAGCTTGGAGGATTTTCGCAAGCGCAAAAGGGACAAGACTACTCATGCTCGCAACAACCGGAACAAGACTGATTTTCATAAAAATGGAGCAAACAAATCCACGACCAATGTTCCACGCCCAAACAAAAAATTTCATGCAAGGGACAAGGATTTTACATATCGCCCAGGTGTTACTTCCTACGCTTGTGGAGAGGAAGGACACTATGCCAAACAGTGCCCAAAGCCAAGAAACTCGGCCCCCAAGCCGAACAACAGTGGAAATAATTCAACACCCAAGCGTAACAACTTCAACCCCAATAACAATCACAAGAAGGGTCACTTGAACCATGTGACCAAGGAGGAAGCACAGAATGCCCCGGATATCGTACTCGATGTGTTCCCTATCAACACAATACCTGCCACGGTTTTGTTTGATTCTGGAGCTTCTCACTCGATCATTTCAAAGAAATTTGCTTTGCAACATGATTTTTCGATGCTTCCCTTGGAAAAATCAATGATCATCAAGTCCCCCGGGATTAAGCAAATCTCTCAGAGTTACTGCTAGGGTGTGGTTATTGACATTGAGGGACTAAAGTTTCAGGCAAACCCCATTGCATTGGAAAATAAGGGACTGGATGTTATCCTAGGAATGGACTGGTTAACCACCAACAAGGGATTTATCGACTGCTTCAATCGGATTGTAATTCTTACTCATCATCACGGGAAGACGATAAAAATTGCAGCTCAAGAAAGACCAATATCACGGCAACCAAGGTTGAACAAGGTAGACATTTCAGAGTTAAGAAACGTTCCAGTGGTGTGTGAGTTCCCTGACGTATTTTCCGAAGAACTACCAGGCATGCCACCAGACCGGGAAATAGAGTTCATCATTGAACTAGCACCTCGAACCACCCCCATTTACAAGAAGCCCTATAGAATGGCACCCTCTGAGTTGGTAGAATTAAAGAAGCAAATAAAAGAATTACTGGACAAAGGATTTATACGAGCCAGCTCCTCACCTTGGGGTTCACCAGTATTATTTGCCAAGAAAAAGGATGGGACACTGAGATTATGTATAGACTATCGAGCACTCAACATGGTCACCATCAAGAACAAATATCCGATGCCACGGATAAATGATTTATTTGACCAGCTCGCACAAGCCAAGGTTTTCTCAAAAATTGATTTAAGGTCGGGGTATCATCCATTAAAGGTACAGACAGAAGATATCCCTAAGACATCATTCACCTCCAGATACGGATTATATGAATTTACAGTAATGCCGTTTGGACTGACAAACGCCCCCGCATATTTTGTCCACCTCATGAACAAAGTGTTTATGAAATTTATGGACAAATTTGTTGTGGTGTTCATTGATGATATTCTGGTATACTCTAAGACACCAGAAGAACATGTTGAACATCTCAGAATTGTGCTGGGAGAATTAAGGAAACATCAATTATACGCCAAATTCAGCAAATGTGAATTTTGGTTAAGACAGGTTGGTTTCCTAGGCCATGTATTGACCCAAGAAGGTGTTGCCGTAGACCCAGAAAAAGTCAAGGCCGTACTTGGCTGGAAACCACCAGCCAACGTAATAGATGTACGAAGTTTTCTGGGAATGGAAGGATATTACCGAAGGTTTATTGAAGGGTTCTCCACCATAGCAAAACCAATGACACAATTACTCAAGAAGGATAATAAATTTGTATGGACTGAAGCTTGCGAGAAAAGTTTCCAAGAACTCAAAAGGAAATTAACAACAGCACTAGTATTGGTTGTACCAGACATACACAAAAGTTTCAAAGTGTATTGTGATGCATCCCGGAAGGGCCTCGGATGCGTATTAATGCAAGAAGGCAAAGTAGTCGCATACGCTTCCACGCAACTACAAAAGCATGAAGAAAATTATCCTACTCATGACTTGGAGTTGGCAGCAGTCATTCATGCACTCAAAGAGTGGAGGCACTTTTTGCTTGGAAATCGTTGTGAAATATATACGGACCATAAAAGCCTCAAATATATTTTCACACAACCAGAACTCAATTTACGACAATAGCGCTGGTTGGAATTAGTGAAAGATTATAATGTTGGCATTCACTACCATCCAGGAAAGGCGAATGTAGTGGCAGATGCTCTTAGTCAAAACCCCAGCTCGGGCAACGACAATCTACAGAACTTGAGACCTGAATTTCAGCAGGAGTTCGCCAAACTCAACTTGGTGATGGTCACTGAAGGCAATGTGTCAAATTTGGAAATACAACCCACCCTAATGGAACAGATTAAGGAGGCTCAGCATGGACACCCCAGCATCGAAGGCATAAAAAGAAAAGTGAGTCTGGGCAAGGCCTCAGAATTCGTCATAGACGATAAGGGAATATTATGGTACGGAGACAGACTTTGCGTACCAAATATAGAGGACCTCAAACAGCAAATTCTAGCCGAAGGCCACACCCCTCCATATTCAATCCATATTGGAGGAACCAAAATGTACAAGGACATTCAGGAAATTTTTTGGTGGCACGGTATGAAGAGGGATATAGCCACATTCATTGCATGTTGTGATTCATGTCAGCGCATTAAAGCCGAGCACCAAAAACCAGCAGGACTATTACAGCCAAATAAGATACTTGAGTGTAAATGGGACGAAATTGGAATGGATTTTATTGTCGGACTACCTCGGTGACGACACGGAAATGATGCCATATGGGTCATCACAGATAGATTAACTAAGGTGGCACATTTCATCCCCGTAAGGACAACCCACACCACTCAGAAGCTTGCCAAACTTTATCTCTCCCGTATAGTTTGTCTGCATGGGATTCCAAAGACTATAATATCCGACAGAGGCACTCAATTCGTCTCTAGATTTTGGGATCATTTACAACAAGCTCTGGGAACTCAACTAGTATTCAGTACAGCATACCACCCCCAGACTGGAGGACAAACTGAACGCGTGAACCAAATTCTAGAGGACATGCTAAGAGCATGTGTTCTCACCTATGGAACCAGTTGGGAAGAAAGCTTGCCGTATGCCGAGTTTGCATACAACAACAGTTACCATGCCAATCTACAAATGTCACCTTTCGAAGCCTTGTACGGGCGAAAGTGCGTACACCATTAAATTGGTCAGAAACAGGAGACAGTCGTATCTTCGGCCCCGACATACTCAAGGAAGCTGAGGAGAAAGTTAGACTAATCAGGGATCGACTCAAGATAGCCCAGAGCCGAACAAAGAGTTATTACGATCAAAAACATCGTGAAATCAGATTTGAACCCGGTGAATATGCATAACTAGGAGTATCTCCTATGAGGGGCCTGCAACGATTCAAAGTTAAAGGAAAGCTAGCTCCCCGGTTTATTGGACCCTTCTGTGTGACTGTGCGAAGAGGCACAGTAGCCTACCAGCTAGACCTACCCAAGGAACTATCATACGTCCACGACGTATTCCACATCTCACAGTTGAGGAAATGTGTAAGCAACCCAGAAAAGCATGTATCTCATGAGAGCATTGACGTGCTACCAGACCTCACCTACAGGGAACATCCAATAAAAATATTGGAGGAATCTGAAAGAAGGACCCGTCAGAAAACAATTAAGTTTTTCAAGGTTCAGTGGAGCAATCACACCAAGGATGAAGCAACATGGGAAAGATAGGATTTTCTTCGGACTGAGTACCCACACCTATTTGAGGATCAGCTGAAATATCGGGGACGAGATTTTTCCTAAGGGGGTAGGTGTTGTAACACTCCAAAATTTTTTATTTGTTTTTTATTAATTTTATTTAAAGGAGGTTATTTGAGTTTTTCTAAAAGAGGGACTCTCCTTCTCAAATCTTTTTATGACAAATATTTTATGAGTCCTTCTCAATATAGATTTTTGGTCTTGAAGATTTTTCATCTTGTGTTGGCTCAACACAAATAATTTTGGGAGGTTTTTTACAATTTCTTTTCATTAAAAAGAATTCCTATAAATTATGGATTTATTCTTCCCCATTCAAAAAAAATTCTCTCTTGCCATGGCCTATGTAGAAAGTTTTCTTTCAAAACCCACCTCCCTACTTTGGGTCAACCCAAGCATCCAATTCCAGCAAGTTTTAACTTCCCCTGGATCTTATTTCTATTTATTTTAACCTCAAAATCTTTTCTGTCATTTAATTTGGACCTTAGAGATTTACAAAGGAACTGCTAGATTTCCTTTGAGTTTTGACTCCAAATAAATTCCTCTGGCTAGTCCTTAGAACCCTCAACCTAGATCCATCAAGAACTGTTGGTCCACAGTTCAAAATTTTCAAAATGTGCTTGCTGCAAGTTTGGACCAGAATTTCCATTTTTGATGAAATTCACTATTTTTCATTTCCTAAAATCTGAGATAATTCAGGAAGTCTCCAGATGCATCAAGAGATCACCTCACCAAGGATCAGCTCAAGGAAAATTTTCCACGTGCCTAAATCATTTCGTCGAACAGCTGGTGTGCACTGTTTTTGTCAAATTTAGAAAAATTTAGTGTTTAGTTTAGTGGCAGTGTCGTTTTCTTCAGAACCTTGGCGTCGATCTCACCAGTGGACGCGTTGGCGCCTTGCTCACTGCTCCTCCTTCTTATCCATCGCGCCGCACGGTCGTGTGGACGGGTGCGAGCGTCGGCGGTGAGCTCGCAGAGGTACACCGCCCCCGTGAGCGGCGACAGCAACGCTCGCTGCGGCCGCCAGAGAAGCTCAACGAGGTACGGCGCCGACCAGCACCGCCCACACCACCAGGAGCCTCCGCGTGGCCATCCTCTTCTCTGCATGCGCTGCAGGACCGTCGCCGTGGCCTGAAAAGCACAGAGCGCGCTCTCTGCCGCCGACGTGCCCGTGAGGCCGTTCCGTCGAAGGCCTGGAGTATTGCCCAAGTTGTATGAGGATTAGCGGTTGAATGGAGCCAGTGGACCAATCCGAAGACGCCCAATCACCTAAACCTCCAGCCCGACCACTACCTTGCCGTAACCGCTCACCGGAGTAATCCCGTTCTCGGCAACCACCTTGGGCCGGCTCTAAATGGAGGTCCCGAGCTCGCCTTCGACCCAGCCCCACTCCTCCACTTCACCGGGACCACGACCAACCACTAGAAGGACCTCGAGGAGGCCTTCTTCTCCAACTCCGTCCACCCCGATCCGCTTCGGGCTCCGGCAAGTTTCTCTCTGGTGAGAGCAACCCCGCCTCCCAAACTGCGTTAGTAGCCTCCTAGTACACCCACTCCTCTAACCCGCGCTTCAATTTGGCATCTGCAGCCCTCCTCGGTGAGATCCATCCTCGACCGAACCACCGTCCGCCAGAGAGGAGGCCGCCGTCGACGTGGTGCTCGTTGACGACCAAGTCCACCACCCACAGACGGGGAGAGCTCTGTGAGTCCGTAGGTACCCTCCACTCCCCCTGCCTCGCCGTGGATCGACGCCGGCGACCACCGCAAGCCTCGGGCGCCCGCGGGACTCTGTTCTGATTTTTAAACCTGACATGCGCGACCCCCTCGTCAGCTTTTCTCTTTTATTCAAATCGTTTTCTGAAAGCGCCTTCGGGCAAAATACATTTTCTAGCCGAAACGTTTTCTGTTTTTTTTTAAACTAGCCCCTGGAAAGTTTCTGTTTCATCACAGATTAGTCTCTGTACTAAAACCTTAATAACTCTAAAACAAAAGATGATTTTGAGTTGATTCTTTTTCTGTCATCTTTATGTTTCTATCTAGTTTTTTATCGTATTTATTTGAAAAATATTTGGAACAATTTTTATGCACGCACGGTATTTACGCTAGTATCCGATTTCTTTTATAACGTAGATACCGTAGGAGGTGACGGAGCCGCAAACTTCACCGAGCTAGACTCCGACTACTCCGAACCAGGCAAGCATGTTTGAACCTTTGATATGATGAGTGCCTTGCATGTTTTCTTAAGTAGTTTTCTCATGGCATGTTTATATAAGTATTAGTGAATGTTATATTGCATGCAAGGCAAGCTACAAGTGAGCTTCGAAATTTGATGTGTTCATATGATGGTGAAATAACCTGATCATGTGGTGGCATGATAGGTTGCAAGCTGGTATTGTTGAAGAATGTCAATCTTAAGTCAACCGTTTAACTCCAGTTTTAACGTGGATCAAGTCATGTTCCCGTTCGTCCCCTTTTTCGTGCTGCCACATGTCTTCTGCAAAGAATGCGGTCTAGTCAGTTGCAAACCTCTTTACTTGTACACACCAAATAGAGGGGGCCGTGATGAGGGTTCCATGGCCCTGGATTAAAGCCCATCATCCGGTCAGGGGGCATGGGTGTTTCCGGTTGGGACCGAGAGAGGGGCACCCCTTAGAGCGCGCGATATAAATTTGATCCCATGCTACTTGAGGTTGTGGCCTCCCCGTCTTAGAGTTTTTCTTGAACGTTACCTAGGGTGATTCTTGGCAGCGTAATGTGGAATGGGTGTGTACTGGTTAGATGTGTTTCTTCTAAAATACCGTAAACGGAACTAGTCCTTTATGACTACGGAAATCCGTTGGCTGTGGGTAAAGAGTACAAACTCTGCAGAGTCAAAACTTTGGTAACCGTGTCCATGGTCAAGGACTGTGATCAACATATCAATGTCAGTATCAGTGTCAGTCTCAACGTCCGTCTCAGCGTCAGTCTCAGTGTCAGTCTCAGTGACAATCTGTGGTGAATGAACATGAGTGGTAAACCCGGCTGAATGTTATTCCTGTGGATGGACTAACCAGTTTATTATTATGTACTGAGTATTTCCCTCGAATGATTTAAATTCATGAGCTACTTGAATTCGAATGGTGAAATATAAGCCCTTTATGTGATGTCGCTCAGACGTCCGACTGTGGCATTCTTATTATTTACTTTTGATATAAGCCATTTATGTGATGTCACTCAGACGTCCGACTGTGGCATTCTTGTTATTTACTTTTGATATAAGCCCTTTATGTGATGTCTCTTAGACGTTCGACTATGGCATTCTTGTTATTTACTTTTGGTATAAGCCCTTTATGTGATGTCGCTCAGACATCCGACTGTGGCATCCATGTTATTTACTTTCATTATAAGCCCTTCTCGAGATGTCGCTTAGATGTCCGACTGTGGCACGTACTGTCAAGTACATTTCAATATTCTTTATGTGGTGTCGCCTTGACGTGCGACTGCGGCATGTTAATTTATTTTACCTTTTGAGGCGTCGCTTCAGACATACGATCGGTTTTCAGTTATTTTATTGGGATTTCGGGAGGACTACCGCCTGACTTCCTTTTTATTTAACTTGCAGTACAATTTATGTCTAAACTGTCTTGTGAGTACATTCAAAGTACTCACCTGGCTTGTTGATTTGGCCAGATGTTGACGAAGGCGATCTTATGGATGAAGAGTACGATAGCGAGTCTGACGCCTAGAGGAGTCCCAGTCAGTCCCATGCGATCCTGGAGTTGGTCACTTGCATTATATACGCTTCCGCTACCCTAATAAAATCATCGAGCCTCACTCCGGCGCTTGATGTGCTGTAAGATTTAGGAGTCATGTCACCCACTTCACTGTGACATAACCACCACCATCTCTATTACGAGTCAGTAGTTGTGCCACCATACTCCTTGTGTCATATCCGCCTTTATGTATAATATCGGCATGCTTGTAATAAATTGTTGAGTAGCCTCAGCTCAACCTTGTACAATATTTAGTACTTCTGGATTTTTGTATCAAGGATTTGTCTACCAGTAAGGAGGATTTTTCTATACTGGTCGGATAAAATGGTCGATTTTTAAATAAATATTTTATTGGAAAACCGGTCCTGACACTCAACTGATTGTTTCCTTCCTAAGGGTTGATTACTGGCATGTGTGCCTAAAAGGGTTCACTTTACCTGAACAGTCATGCTATTTCATATTTTAGATGCGAGCATCCCCCCATGAGCAACCCTCAGTCGGACAGTGCACTCTGTAACGTACTTGATCGCTCTTGTCAACTTTGAAAGTACATTCTGCATGTACGTCACAAGTACATTTCTACACTCACTCATGGATGCAAAAATGCAACCTTCTTCCATATGAGGGTTTAAAGGGTCCCATTCAACAGCTGCAAGGTCTTCGTCCTCACCCACCGCGTTATCCTCCACGCGGCCATCATTATCAGCCTCATCTTGGTTTTCAGCCTGAGGTTCCCGTCGTAAATTCCAAATTACATCAGAATATAGCTTCTCTTCATCAACCCCGGAATTGTAGGCATCAGGCTCCACTTCAAGGGGGACCCTTCTGCCGGTGCCCATGCTTGTCGAGCCACCACGACGCCATGCACTAACTGAACTGTTTTGGCTAGAGCTGCCATTACGACGGCATGGTTCTACTGAGAAGCTGCACCCGCCATCCTAGGTCCAAAGCCTGCTCAAGCACATCAATTTGCTGCCTCACATGAAAATTCTCTTTCTCATTATGCTTAACAAACATGGTAGCGAGCTCTTCATCATTACTAACTGTCATCCATTTATTTTCCCCATCGTAGTATTTGTATTCCACTTCATCAAGTAAACCCCAAGGATATTGGCTGCAAATTACCTCCCCAAATTGTCTAGAACTCCAATTACAAGCCATTGACACAGATAAGGGAAACCTCCTTGAAATTTCTTCTTATTCTTTGCATTCAGGATGTACCGTCCCTTCTAATGTGCACAAAGAAAGCAAACCGCGACTCCATCCTAACCCATGAAAAATAGAGATGCGGTGGAGCAGCTGGCGGTGGAGTAGGACGGTCGCGACAGCGCAGTCGGTGGCGGTGCAAGTGGTGGTGGCACCGCAGGACAGCTGGCGGTGCACGAGATAGATCGGCGTCCGGTGTGCCCGGTTCGAACCCTAGGATTTTTCGTCATTGCGCGGTCCCACATGTATGCTCCGGACCCATTTCTACGCGGTCCCACGTGTAAGCACCGGACCCACTACCACTAACGCCCTCAGACGGAATGGACTTAAATCTGGCCGTTTGGCCTCGTCATAGTAGCTACGCACAGACTAGGGGCGAAACTGAGCACGATTCGCAACTGAGGGCAAAACTGAGTACATGGACACCACTGAGGGCAAAAGGATAATCAACCCATAAAAAAGCAGGAAAGGGAGAACTGATATAATGGGTTGAGTTCACCACTAACCAAAGCGTATTAGTCAGATTATTATCTCATAAAGAGCAATGCTGGAACACGGTGATACTTTGAGACAAATAAATCTAATGGATAACGTGGAAATAACTTCGCCCACCATAGTTCGAACTTCAAATCATAGTACTCACTTTTACTCACAAGTTTGTGGTTCAATAAAAGTTTACTCCACTATCTTAAGCATGTCTGATGTGTGTCGTGGTGTGTGTACGTGTATACACCACCTTTGTAATTGCAAAAAGAAAAGAAGATACCAAGGACTTACACAACCGAGGCATTACGCTTAGCCATGCATGGGGCGAAGCAAAAAAGAAAAGGAGAAATAGGGATGCAGAACACAAACTATCGGCTTGAAATAAATTAACTAAGAAAGAAGATTGTACACGTAAATACTTAGAGCAACCATACAATAGTCTTAAAACAAGTATTTTGATGGGAGTCCTACAACAAGTTTAAAATCTTTAGCTGTGTTTGTGTCGGTGTTTAACTCTTTCAGCCTTCTCTGGAAGATCTCCGATCATACAGGGGGTGTATAGAAAGGACTCATCAACCGACAATGTCATACTATCAATTGTTGGACGCATATAGCCTATATACTGAACTTTGGAGCTATCAAAATGATAAGCCACCGCTTCAAACCGCTCCATCAAGAAGAAGGCAATCTCTTTGTAGGGGTGAAACCCAAGTAACTCACATCCAAGTAACGGACAGTGTCCAGATCGGCGTCCACACTCATCGAGAATATTATCATCATCCCAGTTCCAATCACGAATCACTTTCTCTAGCCTTTTGTTATTGCAATATTTGTCAAGATTAGGATCGTCATCAAAGATCCAAGGTCTGCAGATTCCCTTCAGGTTGAGCGAAGATATATTTGCTGGTGGCTCAACAAGGCCAATGCTATTCTTCAACACCCATTGTACCTCACCATTTGATTCAATCAAGTACCAAATCCGAATCCGATCACGAAGATTTGCAAAGTATACACCCGCCTCGGAGCTCCCAAGATAATGTTGTCCAACTTTGTGTTCGTTAGCATCTATTGGTGTTTTTATTACTTGATATTTGCCAGTAGACAATGATAACCTGCAAAGATCGCCATAAAGATTTCAATATCATTTATAGTGATATTGATGGTGATGTCAAACAAACAATACGAGTACAAGGGAATTTAACATTACACTTTCAGTTTAATGATGTATACCTTGTGACAAAGGTACCTTGACAAAGCAGCACATGTAATGCTCCTCCCCAGTAGGCGCTGTATCGCCATCTTCTCACCCAATTGGTCAGGAACATCAGTGAACCCCGCAAGTTGACCACTCTCCTCGTAGCACTGCCTTCCCTGACAAACGACCTCTCCTGCCACTGTCTCATGCTTGATGAGAAAACGTCCAGCGTAAACACGACCGGTGGCCATTCCGTCGAGTGTTGTGGAACCTCAGTGCTCCACTGAGGTCTTGAACTTATCGTGAAGTTTTCTTCCACGAGCTGTTCTGGCTGAACCTCCGCCAACTCGCAGTCCGTCACATCGAACAGACCTAGGTCCTTAGGAGGGATCAAGAACACCTCGTAGTGCGGCGACGCGGCAGGGTCAAACGCGAGATAGGCTTCACGGCATTCCTCATCATTGTGCGTTCCAGGCAGGCGCTCCCACCGCCGCGTGGCCGGGTTGACCACAAAAAACTCCCTCGTGTCGCCGTAGAGCAAGATACCATTGCAGTGGTCCGCAACCTTTCTGTAGCCTTCGGTGTAGTTGGGCAGGAAGTGGAGGTTGCCATGGTTGACGCAGGAAGTGGAGGGGCGGGCGAGGAATTGCGGGCGATGGTGGTCGTTGTAGTTGGCGAAGATGCCCTCCACAGAGTGCGGGAGGAGGTGCGGGAGCAGCAGCCGCCGGGCGTCCACGACGGCACGCCACGCCTTGCGCATGCACCGGGATGCGGCCAGGTCACGTGGTCCGAGGCGGCCGATGATGGCTGCGAGCGCGTCGTCCGGCAGCGCTTCCATGTGATCCATCGTTGCTCGCTGCTGTGAACCGCCTAGACACGTACGGTGGCTTATATTGAGCCGGACTCTCACGTTTCTGTTTGGGAAAAGGAAATTTTCTTTTCTGATGACAACGATCGCCTGGTATGATGCAACATATACATGGGAGAGTTTGTACCGACCTCACCCCTAAAAAAAGAGAGTTTGTACCGACCTCATGTGACTTCTTACAATATTGTACGGATTGAAATCCAGCAAAAAAATAAGGCAGAAACTTGAAAAGCCGTAAAGGCATCTCCAACAGCAACCCGCGGAAACCTCCTGCATCCATCCACGGACTTGGGAACCAGTCCACGGACACGAATACGGAAGGCAATCATCCAACGCTAGGCACATACATTTTCACCACAACTGAAACAAACCAGACGAAATTTGTGCAGACAAGTGCGGATTTCATACAAACTCGATCGGATTTCATACAAACACGATGGATTTCATATAAACATGAAGGATTTCAGTATATTTACATCAACGGTGCTAGTCCGGCTCTGAAGGCATAATTAATACCTAATCTAAATCGCCACCCACGGATCCCTTTGTCTTCCTCATGTCCGGCAGCCTGATCACCGGACTGTCGGGATCCACAAAGTATAGGCTTAAGTGCAAAGGATGGCTGGCTTCCCCGTCACTCATCGGAGTGGAACCCCGACTGATGCTTCAGCGGGAGGGGAAGGCGGCGCCTCCGCTTCCGTGAATCCCATGTGGGATCACCGAAGGTCCTCAAAGGAGAAGAACCGGGCAAGACACCAGTTGTGTACGCAGGTGTTGCCTAGGCGGCAGCCTTCGTAGGACCCAAGCAGTGGCGGACTCCCGTCTTCTTCTTCTCCTCGGTGATGGCGGCTGACGCAGAGGCGCCGACCACCGACTCGTCGCTTTGTACATACCTGGCTTCTGCCTCTGCCTGCATGGCGCGGTCGCAGGCACGAGAGGCGTGGTCGCGGGCACAAGAGGCGCGGCCGCAGATGCGGGAGGCGCGATTGTCGATGGTAGTGATGATGCCCGTGCCGCCGTGCGCCCCACCGTGCCGGCGTCAAGCAACTGGCTACTCCTCATCGAGTGGGCCTGGAGTGACGAGTTGCTAAACCACGCGGCGGCTTGGGGCGGCAAGTTGCTCCGTCGGGTGAGGCTTGGGAGGTGGAGCAGTAAGCTGCCTCGCTCGTATCCGGCCGGCTCGGCAGGCCACCCAGCCAGCTTGTATGCCGGAGAAATGCTCTTTGGAGGCCATCAGAAGAGTGGTGGAGTAGAAGCTTGGGGGAGCGGCGGAGGGGTGTGGTTCTTACCCGAATTCTGCCCTCGTTTAAATAGAGGGCGGATAGTAGGAGCTCGGCGAGCGTTGCGTATAATGCTAGCCCGCTCATGAATGGACGTGTGGCCGAAGTAGGTTTCTCAGCTTCAACACGTGGTTAATCGGGCAGGAAGTTCAGTTTGTCGTAGTCGACACGGAGGTGTTGCGTGGAGGGGCGGGGAAGGAATTGCGGGCTGTGGTGTTAGGTGTAGTGATGCCCTCCACGGAGTGCGGGAGGAGGTGCTGAAGTAGCAGCCGCCGGGCTTCCACGACGACGTACCACACCCTGCGCACGCACCGCGACGCGGCGAGGTCATGCGGTTGGAGGCGGCTGAGGATAGCGGCGAGCGCGTCGTCCGGCAGCGCCTCCGTGTGATTCATCGTCGCTAGCTGCTGTGAACCGGACTCTGACGTACGGTGGCTTATATTGAGCTGGACTCTGATGTTTCTGTTTGGGAAAAGGAAAATTTATTTCCTGATGACAACAATCGCCTGGTATGGTACAACGGTTTTCTCGGAAATACTAAAGCCCACACGTGTAGGTATTTGCATCTCGCCCACACGCATGGATCAACGTCGGTTTGAATTTGCACGAATCTTGGCATGTTTTGCCAGATTTGTTATGCCACGTAGGATTGGGCTGGTGTGTGGGCATTCATCTGGTCGACCACAGTCCGTTTCCTCTCCCACACCCAAAACTATCAGTTGCCATGTGTTTTATAGGGTACATGGCAACTGTCCTAGTATGCTTGTAAGCAGATGGCAACTTTCTCTTTACCTGAACATGTTTTTCCATGTCTTTTTGTAGTCCTGCATGGCAACTGCCTAGTGTTTAGTAGATGGCAACTCCTAAAGATATCACCGTGCCCACACGCCCATCCCCTCTCCCATACCCAAAGCTATCGGTTGCCATGTGTTTTGCAGGGTACATGGCAACCACCCCTAGTGTGCTTGTAAGCGTATGGCAACTCTCTCTTTACCCAAACATGTTATTTTGCCATGTCTTTTTGCTGTGCTACATGGCAACTGCCTAGTGTAGTAGGTGGCAGCTCCTAAAGTTTTCAAATCATGGCAACTGTAGTAGACCAGACCACACATGGCAACAACTGCAGTTGTCCTAAAATGGCATCTAGCACTTGACCTGAGATGGCAACTGCAGTTGAGCAGCCATGGCAACTGTAGTTGTCCGACATGGCAATTGTAGTTTAGCAACATGGCAACTACAATTAAACGAACATGGAAGAGGGTCCAAACCATGGCAACTGTGGGGACGCGTGGTGACTGTCACGTGGGGCTTACGGGACCATGAGGTAGGAGGCCTGACGTACGAGCGCGGGCGTTATCTATTTTGCCCACACGTAGGCGTGTGGGAGGGACCGCGAGGCAAAAAAGAGGCGTGTGGGCATTACTTGTTTTGCTCACACGTAGGCGTGTGGGCTGGTTCTCTTAGACACCACACAAAACGTGTGGCCAGACCCTTTAACGCCCACATGTGTGGGCGTTATCGACGTCCTTCTTTTAAACATCTGTACAGACACAAATGCTCATGTACACATGCTGTCGTGGAATTAACACGTCAGATGTCCTCATGAAAGGACTTAGTCGTGGAGCCATCGCAACGGGTAAGGTTGAAGGGGTTAAACCGGACAAGGGACACGGGAGTTTTATACTAGTTTGGCCCCTTCGATGAAGGTGAAAGCCTACGTCTAGTTGTGATGGAATTGGTTGGATTTTGATGACCAGGGAGCAAATACGCTTTCCCTGAGTCTCGAGTTGTTGTCTGTCGTCCCTGAACCGCCGCTGGGTCGTCCCTTTATATACATAGGTTGACGCCCGGCCGGTTTACAGAGTCCCGAGGCCGACTCATACAAGTGTCCGGCTCGGTCTCTCCTTTCCTAACTTACAATACAAGTTACATAATCATGGCGGTTTACCACTATGGGCCCTAATCCGCCTTTGGGCTCCGTGCCTCTAAGCTTCATTAGTAAAGCGCCATCTTCTGGGTCTTCGTGGGCTTCAATATAGTGGAAGGTGAACCGGCCCCTCCTGGGCGTTTTACACGCAGTAGTTATATCCCCAACACTAGGCCCCAGATTGATTTGAACCTGTTCATGTCAATTCTCAATACATAAAAAAATTGTTCACTCAACAGTTATTTCTCGTAAACCGCCATGATATCTTCTCCTGCAAATTTTGTTAAACCGCCGCCGTGATGTCATCCTCTGGACATAGCAACGGATCACCATGACGTCATCTCTATATAAAAGATTAAAAAGATTTCCTTCATTTAATGGTATCTTGAAAATCGAGGCGACAGCTACGCCCTCGTTCGCCGCTTTAGGCTCCTCGATCCCCACGCCTGCCTTTATCCATTTGCCTTATAAATAGGCTCGGGGTCCTTCCTTTCTTCCCCTTCCATGGCTCTTCTTCCTCCTCGCGACCCTCAAGCTCTGAAGCTCCGCCGCCGCCCTCAACCTTCGAGCACTACATCGACAGAGGCCGCTGCATCAACCTGATTTTACCAGAGATCTGCAGCTTTCCTCCGCTATCCTTGCGGATCCGGTAAGCTTCTCCCTCTCAATCCCAGATCTGTTTTTAGGGTTTCTGTGTTCATCCATGTTCATAAGCGTTCCTCTTTGCTTGCTGCCTTTTCACTTACTGTCAAAACATAGATGAACTTGTCATCCTTCTCCTGCGGCCAAAGTTACGACCTTAGTTCACCTTGCCGTAGTTTCTTCTCCTTCCTTGATAGTTCCCTTCTGGACTTGTAATGTTCTGTCGTCACTATTTTTAGGGCTCAGAATAGTTTTCTTATTGTACTATGGTAGATCCAAATTTATAGCAACAGATTGTGAAACCTGTTTCTGTCAACACTTAGCAGATTTTCGGCTCTGGCTCTTCCACCTAAGGGCGGTTTAACTTTTAATAGATCACAATCCGCCATATGCCACTAGCCCTCACTTAAACCACCATCTTGACTTGAACAATAATTTCCGGTTTATCTCACATGTATACTTTGATCAAATTCCCGGTTTAACACTGATTAGTACATTTCAAACCGTCATTCGTAAACCGGCCTTCATTTTTCCTTTACAGTCTATTTTCCGCGATTACCAAACAATTATCTGCTTGCAACTGGGTTCCGTCCCGGATCACGGAAACACAAATTAATGGATACATTACCACTGGCACTTTAGCTTCAAAAAGGGTCCTTCAGTGGCGAATCCCTGGCCATGAGTGCCCTCCTGAACCTCAAGATGGAGAGGTGATTATATTTATGCAACACTTAGACCGGGGATTCAGCCCGCCCGGATCAAAAAAATTTCGGGATGTCCTTGCGAGCTTTCAACTCCATCCACAAGATATTGGACCGAATTCCGTGTCCAATATATGCAATTTTCAAGTGTTCTGTGAAGTTTATCTTCAAGAAGAACCATCCGTGGAGCTTTTTCGGGATATTTTCCATTTAAACTGCCGCACTGAGTTCTCTGACGGTCCCAGCACGGAACTTGGCGGGGTATCAATCCAGAAGTGGAAAGAAGTTGATTTCCCTCATGCAAAACACCACAGCCATCCCAAAGATTGGAACCGAACTTCATTTTATTGTCGGAACACTGCCCCTAAGGGAGAAAATCCTTTGCCGGGCTACCGTCCTCACCGTCTTAGCAATGGCCACCCGTTACCTCAACGATTAACTGCCAAAGAACGGCAAACTTATGCACCTCAACTCGCCAAGCTCCGAGCTCTCCTGGCCAATGGTTTGACTGGCATTGATCTTGTCCACTGCTAGGTTTCTTGGGGTATTTTACCTTTAAGTCAACGCCCCGGATTAATGCATGAGTACTTGGCAACGTCAAGGATCCTCAATGGTATCATGCAGTGGTGATGAAGGACGATGAAGTTACTGAATCTGTGAAGAAGATGCTTGACGAACCGATCGCCGCATCCAGCCAAACCGGGTTGCCACCTTTTTATGCCTCCAACCAACCGCCAGTGGTAAAGTTTAATTTGATGCTTACTGATCCGCCTCCGCTTTAACAATGTGTTAATACTCCTATGTTTTAATTTCACAGGCCAATAGCTCCTTCTGGAAGAGGAAAGCTCAGGATAAACCGGCTAGGGCTCCTCGTGCGAAGAGCAAGGCTATAAAAAGAGCAACAAAGAAGAAAACCGCCGAGTCTTCTGATCCGCCAGAAGATGTTGACGAATCGGATCAAGAGGTAGAACTTGAATCCCTTGGTTCCTTTTTCATACACCTTATTGACAATGACTATTCCCAACATGATGCGAGGCCAGCCGTGCGGACCATGTTGAGTTAATCTCTCTTTCCTCCGATTCAGATCTTGTGCCGGTTCAAAGATTTCGCCATGCAGTTCGGAAAGTAAAATACTCTCACCCTCTTGCTTATTTGGATCCGCAATTTTCCTTGAAGATACAGCAAGTTGAAGGGCGTTGCACAACCCGGCACAGTGGTCAGCAAGTCACTTTGTCCGGTTTACCAGATACGCCAACCCAGAAGTGCCGTCCAGAGGTTACTTGTTCTCCTGAAAAACTTTATCCTTTGAAGGGTTTCTTCCGATGGCCAGTCAATCCGTCTGATCCGAATTATCAGGTGTCTTCTAATTCGTCCGACGGTTCATCGACCACTCAGCTGCCTCCCCTTAAAATGGTCCCTGGGTAAGTATACTGCCCCTCATCTTTTCCTGCATAGTTCGGTTTATCATGCTAATCTTTGTTTTGATATCGCAGTGCCAAAGCCTGTTTTAGCAAGAAGGCTAAAACCAGCGCCCCTCCTGATGAAGTTGAAATGGAAAGGGCTCCTGAAGGCACCGGTAGGACTACTGATGTTATGGATGATTCCGCCCCACAAGGTGAGGATACTAAGGCCAATCCGCTGGAGGCTGACCCGGCCATTCCTATTGATCCATCAAGTCCTCATGCTACTCCTCTGAGCACGGCTGCTGATCCACCGAGTCCAGCCGCTAATCCACCGAGCCCAGCCAGGGGTACCGTCAATCTGCCAAGTCCACCAAAGGGTAATGATGATGATGTTATTATTACTGGTCATGGTTTCACTGCCCCTGGTAACCCAGTTGTTTTGTCCAAACATACTGCCAAAGAGGAATTTACTGCTATGGGCAAGGGGAAAGGGAAGACTGACTTGTCCAACTTCATCAATCTTAGTGTCAAGGAACTTCATTCCGGCTTTCTGAACCGCCTTTACACCAGCTGTGACTTTGAAGCCGGTTTGGTGAATCTGATGAAGGAACGTTATGAGGTAATCTTGAACTCTTTGAAGTTTACTTTATTCTGTATCTCTTCCATTATAGCCCCAAGGGCCGGGTTATCTCTTGAAGATAAACCGGGACTTTTGATATAAAGCACACTTCAACTGAGTAGCCCCCAAGGGCCGGTTTTTCTTTTGAAGACAAACCGGAACTGTCTATCCTCGTTAATTGCCTTTACTGATCAAATGTGCATTAGCCCCCAAGTGCCAAGCTGAATACCTGGATTGAGCCTTGGGACTTGAAAATATTCACTTTGTTGAAAAATCAATCCACATTAGCCCCCAAGTGTCAAGTGCATAACTTGTTATGTGCTTGAGACTTTAACAACTTCATCTTCTGTCTTGCAGACTGAGAAGAATATCAAAGAATCTCAAATCACCGATCTTCAAGAAAACATCAAGTCCCAGCAAGAAGAGACCTCTAAAGCCAAAGAGGAGCTAAAGGGCGCTTTGACTGCCATGGAAGAACTGAAGGATGGCTTCAAAACTGAACGCACCAACTGGGAAACTGAAAGGGCTGCTCTGTTGAAATGGGCTAAAGAGGCTGAAGCAGCTCTTAAACCGGTTGAGGAAGAGCTGACTGGGTTGAAGCATCAAGTGAGCATCATGACAGCTGCAGTTTTTGGTAAGCACTCTATAATTGCCTGATCTGAAGTATTGTTCAACTCTTCCGGTTTAACATTAAGTTTTTAAATCGTCTCAGGTAATCGCATTACACATCTAGGCACAAATATGCGGATGAAGTTGAAGGCATCATATACTTAGATTGAGCAATTGTATACTGGTGCCCAACGGGTTATCAGTGCCGTCTCATACAACAAGCCGGCACCAACATTAATCAAGGACACACTAGTAAGATTATCCATGACGCCGGCTTAGATAGAAGAGGTGAAGCGATCTGCTGCCAGGGCTGGCGCTTTACTGGCATTGACTCGGGCCAAAGCATGGATATCTGAATTGGATCCTGTTGATATTGCTAAAGGATTTCCGGATGAGCAAGCAGACGGATCAGCTTTTGAGAATGAAGCTCTCAAAGCCCTGACAAAGGAATGTGTCCGCTGTCGAGTCAACTGGCTGAAGAGGCTAACTTGACTGTCCATCGGTCGTTTTATGATCAAAGGAACCAGCGGGTTGAGGCGACTATGGCAGAAGTTTAAAACCTTATCCCGCCAATCCGTAAGCATACATACGCCCTTGATGTTGAACCATCCAATCTGATAAGTGAAGAAGCTGTATTTCAGGCTCTAACCCGGATTGACTGGACCACCATTGACTTCCAGCCACTGGGTGGAGAGGAGGAGGTTGAACCGGCGCCTGAAGATCCATCAACTTCACGTCGTACTGGCAATGAATCTTAATCCGGCCATCGGGTTAATTTGACAGATTTTGTTTGGTGTAAAAAACAATCAGCATTTTGGGCCTCAACGCGCCTTGTAATAGGCTAGTGAAAGCACTTTGCTCTGTGGTACCGATACATAACATTGTTGATCCGTCATGATATTTGTTGTGCTTAATTATACCTTAATGATTGTCATGCGATTCTGATATCTGCATAAAAATAATTGTCCTGGTGGTTTACCGCCGGATGGGTCATAATGCCCAAGATAAAGCCTGGCTTGTTGGAAATATGCCCTAGAGGCAATAATAAAAGTTTTATTATTATATTTCCTTGTTCATGATAATTGTCTTTCATTCATGCTTTAACTGTATTATCCAGAAATCGTAATACACGTGTGAATACATAGACCACAATATGTCCCTAGTGAGCCTCTAGTTGACTAGCTCGTTGTGATCAACAGATAGTCATGGTTTCCTGGCTATGGACATTGGATGTCGTTGATAACGGGATCACATCATTAGGAGAATGATGTGATGGACAAGACCCAATCCTAAGACTAGCACAAAGATCGGTTAGTTCGTTTGCTAGAGCTTTGCCGATGTCAAGTATCTCTTCCTTTGACCATGAGATCGTGTAACTCCTGGATACCGTAGGAGTGCTTTGGGTGTATCAAACGTCACAACGTAACTGGGTGACTATAAAGATGCACTGCAGGTATCTCCGAAAGTATCTATTGTTTTATGCGGATCGAGACTGGGATTTGTCACTCCGTGTAAACGGAGAGGTATCTCTGGGCCCACTCGGTAGGACATCATCATATGCGCAATGTGACCAAGGAGTTGATCACGGGATGATGTGTTATGGAACGAGTAAAGTGACTTGCCGGTAACGAGATTGAACAAGGTATTGGATACCGACGATCGAATCTCGGGCAAGTAAAATACCGCTAGACAAAGGGAATTGAATACGGGATTGATTAAGTCCTTGACATCGTGGTTCATCCGATGAAATCATCATGGAACATGTGGGAGCCAACATGGGTATCCAGATCCCGCTGTTGGTTATTGACCGGAGAACGTCTCGGTCATGTCTGCATGTCTCCCGAACCCGTAGGGTCTACACACTTAAGGTTCGATGATGCCAGGGTTATAAAGGAAGCTTGTATGTGGTTACCGAATGTTGTTCGGAGTCCCGGATGAGATCCCGGACGTCACGAGGAGTTCCGGAATGGTCTGGAGGTAAAGATTTATATATAGGAAGTCCTGTTTCGGCCATCGGGACAAGTTTCGGGGTCATCGGTATTGTACCGGGACCACCGGAAGGGTCCCGGGGGCCCACCGGGTGGGGCCACCTGCCCCGGGGGCCACATGGGCTGTAGGGGGTGCGCCTTGGCCTACTTGGGCCAAGGGCACCAGCCCCAAGAGGCCCATGCGCCTAGGGAACCCTAGAGGGAAGAGTCCTCAAGGGGGAAGGCACCTCCGAGGTGCCTTGGGGAGGATGGACTCCTCCCCCCTCTCGGCCGCCGCACCAGATGCCATCTGGAGGCTGGCCGCCGCCCCTTGGAGTGGGAAACCCTAAAGGGGGCGCAGCCCTCCCCTTCCCCTATATATATGAGGCCTAGGGGCTGCCCATAACACATGATTTGATCTCTCGTTGGTGCAGCCCTGCCCCTCTCCCTCCTCCTCTTCTCCCATGGTGCTTGGCGAAGCCCTGCGGGATTGCCACGCTCCTCCACCACCACCACGCCGTTGTGCTGCTGTTGGATGGAGTCTTCCTCAACCTCTCCCTCCCTCCTTGCTGGATCAAGGCGTGGGAGACGTCACCGGGCTGTACGTGTGTTGAACGCGGAGGTGCCGTCCGTTCGGCACTTGATCATCGGTGATTTGAATCACGACAAGTACGACTCCATCAACCCCGTTCACTTGAACGCTTCCGCTTAGCGATCTACAAGGGTATGTAGATGCAAACTCTCCTCCTTTCTACTCGTTGCTGGTCTCTCCATAGATAGATCTTGGTGTTACGTAGGAAATTTTTTGAATTTCTGCTATGTTCCCCAACATGGCTAATAACCAAAGCGGAATAAATATGAAATAACTCATACCTGTGATATGAAATCAGTTAGTTGGTTTACCAACTTTTATTGTAGTAAGGGTGGAAACCCAAATCTTGAACTGTTATAACTCTCACCATGTAATGATGTTATGTAATAAGCCATGCCGGGTTACAATGAGCACCAGATGGATAAACTAGCGATATATAGTTAAAGCCAGGCCGGGTTAATAAACACCGGTTTATAATTGGATGTGGTCTTACAACTTATAGTTGAAAGCCAAGCCGGGTTAACAAACACCGGTTTATAATTGGATGTGGTCTTACAACTTATAGTTGAAAGCCAAGCCAGGTTAACAAACACCGGGTTAATATAACGACTGAAAAGCCACACGGGGTCAAGAGACGCCGGTTTAACTCAAAACCTTATCAAAGGAGAGAAAACTTCAAAAAGCCAATAAAACTTGTAGTCGAGGCTTTTCAAGGGCTGCCAGGCCCAAATTCGAGGCTTTTCATGGGCTGCCAGGCCACTGAGTTAAACCATTTGACAAAGCCTTTTAAGATGGGCCTCCAACTAACCAATCATTGTTTTAACTTTGACAAGTTCAGGGTCTCAATGAGAGTAACTGTCAAACGTTCGGCAAGTCATGCCAGGATTACCTGGATAGGAGTGGCTTAATTGACGAAGGCAGGTTAACCCGGGGTTTTAGGTGAATACACCAGGCTTCCAAGCCGTCGGTCGATACCCAGCTACAAGGGTCCTTTCAAACTCTTTGGTATTTTACACAAGGAGCCCCCAAGTAAATTTGTGAGCTGTGCTCATGGGTGCCTCTGTTTGAGCTGTGCATAGCATCCAGACTCTCTTTGGCCCCTTGGGTGTGAAGCTCCCAAGATGTATTGTGGCTTGATAGCCGGTTTAAAAGGTAGTACTCCGCTTTGTCAGCTGAAGCCCCCATGGAACTCAAAGGATATTTCAGAAAAAACAGCAAAGGCCCTGCTTATAGCAAGGATGTCGGTTTGTTATATTGATCATAATATATACATTATTGAAATATGTACATAAGAAAAGCCTATGGCTCAAGTATAGTAAGGCCGAAGGAGAGCTATGTTCCACGGCTGCCGGGTCTCCTCCTCAGAATTGCGTGAGTTGTCTCGAACGTCAATGAGGTAGTATGATCCGTTGTGCAGATTCTTGCTGACCACAAAGGGTCCTTCCCAAGGTGGGGATAACTTGTGCATATCGGTATGATCTTGGATGAGCCGGAGCACTAAGTCGCCTTCTTGAAAGGTTCTTGTCTTAACCCGGCGGCTGTGATAACGCCGCAGGTCTTGCTGATAAACCGCCGATCGAGCCAAAGCCATGTCCCGTTTCTCATCTAACAGGTCCAGCGCCTCTTGGCGTGCTTTCTCATTGTCCGCTTCAACATAATTGGCAACCCGGGGCGAGTCATGACGAATATCACTGGGGAGGACTGCCTCAGCCCCGTAAACCATGAAGAAAGGTGTATAACCTGTAGATCGGTTTGGGGTGGTGTTTATACTCCATAACACAGATGGTAATTCTTCCACCCAACAACCCGGCGTCCGCTTCAAAGGAACCATAAGCCGGGGCTTGATACCCTTCAGGATTTCTTGATTCGCCCTCTCACCTTGACCATTGGACTGGGGGTGTGCCAAGGATGCTAAATCAAGCCGGATGTGCTCTCTCTGACAGAAATCCTCCATCTCACATTTAGAAAGGTTTGTGCCATTATCTGTGATGATGCTATGTGGAAAACCAAAACGGAAGATAATCTTTTTGAGAAATTGAATCGCCGTGGCTGCATCACACTTGCTGACGGGCTCCGCTTCAACCCATTTAGTGAACTTGTCCACCGCCACCAACAGGTGGGTCTTCTTATCCTTGGAGTGCTTAAAAGGTCCCACCATGTCACGCCCCCAAGTGGCAAAAGGCCAAGTGATAGGAATCATCCGTAGCTCTTGAGCCGGAACGTGAGCTCGACGTGAAAACTTCTGACAAGCATCACACCGCTTTACCAGATCCTCCGCATCAGCATGAGCTGTCAACCAATAAAACCCATGACGAAAAGCTTTAGCCACCAGTGATTTTGAACCGGCATGGTGACTATCGTGGATTTAACACGTCAGATGTCCTTAGTGTGAGGACTTAGTCGCGAGGCCAATGCATCTATGTGGTAGCTTGAGAGGGGTTGAGCGGAATCGAGAGACGGAACACAAGACAAGGGTTTAGACAGCTTCGGGCCGTGGGAAACATCATCCGGTAATAACCCTACATGCTGTTTGAGGCTAGATCTCATTATCATCACGAGGAAGTCACCGTAAACCGGCTCTCCTCTAGTTGTGTCTAGCTCTAGAGATTGTTTCTTGTTGCCTGTCCCTCTTTGGGGAGCCCTGCCCCTCCTTATATAAGTTAGAGGGGCGGGTTACACGTGGAGTCCAAATAGGATTAGGACTAGCCTATCTTACGACAAGCCGGATACAAGTCCGGGTCTTGATTCCTTGTAAGGGAGATATTCCTCACGCCTTTCCTCTTAAGCCGGCCTATCACAATGTAAGCCGGCCTTCTGGGCCTTGAGCCTCCTGGGCCCCCGAGTCTTGTCGCTCCTCTGATCCGATTGCCAGGTCACCCATAAGTCGCCAGGATCGGGCGGGTCACTTAGTGTGTCGTCCAGCCAGGGCAGGTCATTAGTGAGTCTCCAAGTCCGGCCGGGTTATACTTCCGTCCGGGTTACACCGCGGGGTATATCCCCGACATTAGCCCCCAAGTTTATCTTGGATTTATCCATGGTAAACTTATGCTGCAAAATAAACACAAGAACAAATTTGACAGGTTGTGCTCCGGGTTAAAAATTCTTGCAAACCGGCACCTAAACATCCTTAAATCCTTGTCATTTCCTTCTTCTAGAAAATCCGGGTCAATAGACCAGCTTCACAATCAATTTGCTTGTAAAAGAAGTATTGTAAACAAGTAATCCACTTAAACCGGCTTCCAAAGCGCCGACTTAAAACATATTGGTCGTGAAATACTCAGCTGACTTTCAGCCGGCTTGAAGAGGTAAAACTTATCAGTTCATCATAACCAAAATTGCTGGCTTGTAAATGTTGATAGCACCGGGTCATAACTGTAGCCGACGCCGGGTCATAATTATTGATGACACCGGATCATGATTGTTGCAAACACCAGGTCAAGATGATCTGCTCAAAACTGAGAATTTGAAGATTTTTCCCTTTATATATATATATATCACCTGTAGCCCCCAAGTGCCAGGTTGTCATGCTTGCAGCAACCTGGAACTTGTAATTGCCTTATGCTCACTAAACTTCAACCAGTGTGGCCCCCAAGGGCCGGGTCATTATGCAATAATGAGCAGGGACTTTGTAAATATAATCTTGTAAACTTTAAACAGCAACATGTAGCCCCCAAGGGCCGGCTCCGTAAGATATTACTGAGCTGGGACTTTGCATATAATTCATTGATAATAACATCATATAATGTAATCTCCACCATGGGGTTTGAACCCACGTCCTAAGGTTAAGAGCTTTGCGCTCTACCAACTGAGTAGTGGATATTTCAATGTAATCGACTGAGGCTTGTGTACCTTGAATTTTTGACAGGAGCAATTGGTAGCCCCCAAGGGCCGGCTCATTTAAAATGTGATGAGTCGAGTATTTCAATAAGTTGAGCAAAAAATGACTTTGCATTAGCCCCCAAGTGCCATGGTGCATGCTGGCAGTGACATGGGACTTGTATATTCGATGTAATCTCGATCTGAACAATGTAGCCCCCATGTGCCAGGTCGTAAGCCTGCAGCGACTCGGGACTATTTCCTCCATTGTAAAATAAATCATGCCCATTGATAAAAATAATAGCTGTTGCGCTAAAGCGACTTTGAAAACCTCAATCATAACACTGATTATTGATAATCACACTAGAAATCCAGCCATGTTGGCTATTCAAGATTTGAATAATATATTCCGGTATGAAAACCTCAATCATCATTGTCATCATGAAAATCCAGCCAGTTTGGCTATTAAAGGTTTGAATACCTCATCAGTTGACAAGTAAATCCAAAGTTTAAAGACTTGGCGGCTCTTGGCCGATGGCGATGTAATACGCCTTCATTGTAAGCCGGAATTTTTATAACCCTGCGGCTTATAGCCTTTGAGAAAAATCCAGAACGGATCATCATTTTGAAGCATGAACTTTGGTAATGATCTTGAACTTAATCGGTTATATGTCATATTTCTGCAAATCCTGCAAAGAGTTTAAACAGCACATGCCCTGGCGACTTAACGTCAAAAACCAGGGCGGGTAACCACACAAATGTAGTCTTATCCAGCACACAAGTAGATCACAAGATCCCGATGATCCTTTGAATGATACCGCCGACTTATGTGACCCGGACAGTGAAGTTGATAACTCAACTCTGTAAGAACAGGCACATATGATATTTGTGACAACTCAAATGCTTGCGATTGTATAAAAATATATAAAAATTTTGAGGCTTCTGATTCGAATACGATCAGTAAACCGTTCCCAAAGGGTTTAAGCTAAGATTCGAATACGATCATATAGCCCCCAGTGGCGTTGGCGTTGCCGATCAAAGTGGGTATCAACATCTATGTTCTCTTTGGTTCGAATATGACCTATGTTTGAACAGGAAACCCCCAAATGACCACTTTGATATTGAATTTGTACTGCCGGTTTACATGACCTGTGTAATAAGGGTGATAACCCAATCCTTAGAAGCCAATGCTTCCATATGAATGATGGTTGTCATAAGCTGGCGACTTATAGTCAAAAGTCAACCCGGGTTAATCATAAAACACTTATATACATTTGAGATATAATCCCCATAAGGTTTCAAGTTAAGTAATTGTGGCTGCAATAAACTTTACCTGGGATAGAATAAAACTTTTTGAGGCTTCTGATTTGGATACGATCAGTAAACCGTTCCAAAGGGGTTAAGCTAAGATTTGAATACGATCATATAGCCCCCAGTAGCTTTGGCGATGCTGATCAAGTGGGTATCGACAGCTATGTTCTCTTTGGTTCCAATACGACCTATGTTTGAACAGGAAGCCCCCAAGTGATCATAATAAGATAAGCCGTAAGGCAGGATCCCCAAGCTTGAACCGCGCATCATGGCAGCAAGTTCTTTTGGCAACCTTTAATTTTTCTGAGAACTCGAACTTGCGAGAGATTAATGTTTTTTGAACCGGAACTTTAAACCGGATTTGAAAGTTTTTAAAAAAAATTGTGAGGGACAAATTTACCTTGAGCCGGATTTTGAAACGGATTTGAGAGCTTCAAAAATTTGTGAGGGATAAATTTACCCTGGGCCGGCTTCTGAACCGGATTTAAGAGCTTCACTGCTTTGTGGGAGAAAGATGTCTCTTGAACCGGATTTTAAACCAGAGTCCTTATTTTGCCGAGTCATATCATTGTAGCCCCCGAGTCTCAAGACGAGTTGAGGAGTTGGCTTGAGATTCTCCATAATTAACCGTGATATACACCGGTTTGAATCCTGCATGGGACAATATTACAAACCAAAGTAATTGCTCCTTTGAAGAAAATAACATGTAATATAAAATATATTGGATGGATTTCACCTGATATGCTAGGCTAGTGATTATCCACAGAAGGTTGAGGTGATTGCGGCGGATTTATAAATGATCCCGTATGAATCGTGTTAGCAACTCGGCCAATGGTTCCTTCCAATTGGTTGTTTGAAGTTAACCAAACCGTAGTGCCGGCGACTTGTGCACCTATCCATTGAACCATCTAGTGCAGACGGCGGTTGATAATATATGATAATTTGCCTCCAATTTGTTGGAAGAGAAACCGGACTTCCCAAGTAGTGACTTGCTCATACTCAATAAACAGCTCATCCAGAAAATATGGCCCGGTGTGTTGATGTAGACCAGGTCACGAGTGACAGACCGTAAAAATGACCGCAACATCAAAGGTGGCTCAGACAGATGAATCAACCGTGGTGCTGTAAACTGGTGCGGGCGGGTAAGTTGTCCTCCTTGTTGTAAGCCGGCGTGGTCATAAGAGACGGCCACTGCGTTGTAAGCCGGCGTGGTCACGAGAGACGGCCACGACGTTGTAAGCCGGCGTGGTCGCGAGAGACGGCCACGGAGTTGTAAGCCGGCGCGGTCGCGAGAGACGGCCACGGCGCTGTAAGCCGGTGCGGGAGTCCGTCGAGTAACGACGACCACATGTACCAAAAGATGTTGGCGTAGTCTCACCTCCGCGGTATAATATCACTTTTTGTCATAAATAATTGCCCTGTATAAACAATATTGCAGACCAAGGCAAAGCTAAACTTGTTCTTTGACAAAAAAACATGTGATAATAAAACAAACTTGGATGGATATCACCTGATTTGTTTAGGCCGAAAATAATCCGTCATGAAATTGATGATCCCTAGGTGAAACCGAAATCCCTCACGGGTGAATCGGCCGCGGGAACAAACAGATAAACCGGCCATGGCGTTCGTAAGCCGGTGCGGACAAGCAAGTTGTCATGCACGTTGTAAGCCGGTGAGGACGCATGAACTGGCCGCGAGGGCGGACGGGCGAGTCTTCTGTGGCGTTGTAAGGTGGTGCTGACGGGTGAGCCGGTCGCGCGTTGACGTAAACCGGACTGCAGGGGCGATGGCTGTATATAACAACACTATAGGCAGAGTAGTTGTTTTCAATTAATAAATATTGATAAAAGTAAACTGGATGTGTATCACCTGGTATTTTTTGCCGGATGCTGGCGCCAGATAATGCATAGTGCTGCTTTTGTTTTTTTAACAAAAGAGTTAATTGGTTCCGTGTCTTCTAGTGCCTGAGCTCTCCACATAACCCGGTCGGTACTTTTTGAGCCGGAATTTTTGGAACCAGAACTTCTTGATAATCCGGCCGGAACCTTTGATAACCCGGAACTTTTTTACCGGAACCTCTTGATAATCCGGCCGAAACTTTTGATAATCCGGAACTTTTGAACCGGAACCTCTTGATAATCTGGCCGAAACTTTTTGATAATCCGGAACTTTTCTGTAGCCTAGGTCGGAACTCTTTGATGACTCGGACGAAAACTTTTGGCGATTCGGCTGGAACCCTTCGGCGATTTGGATCGAACTTTTAATCGAGGCGATCGGAACTCTTTGGTGATTCAAACGGAACCTTTCGTCGAGGCGGTCAGAACCTTTCGCGGATTCAGACGGAACCTTTTGTCGAGGCGGTCGGAACTTTTTCAGCGATTTAGACGGAACCTTTCGTCAAGGCGGTCGGAACTTTTTCGGTGAGCCAGCTGGAACTCTCCGACAAGTCAACCGGAACTTCTTCAATAAGCTAGGTGAAGCTTCTCGATCCCTGGGATAGCGCCCCTCAAGAACTCAACACCACCGTGCGCGAGCCCCACGGTAGGCGCCAACTGTCGTGGAATTAACACGTCAGATGTCCTTAGTGTGAGGACTTAGTCGCGAGGCCAACGCATCTATGTGGTAGCTTGAGAGGGGTTGAGCGGAATCGAGAGACGGAACACAAGACAAGGGTTTAGATAGCTTCGGGCCCTGGGAAACATCATCCGGTAATAACCCTACATGCTGTTTGAGGCTAGATCTCATTATCATCACGAGGAAGTCACCGTAAACCGGCTCTCCTCTAGTTGTGTCTAGCCCTAGAGATTGTTTCTTGTTGCATGTCCCTCTTTGGGGAGCCCTGCCCCTCCTTATATAAGTTAGAGGGGCGGGTTACACGTGGAGTCCAAATAGGATTAGGACTAGCCTATCTTGTACTACAAGCCGGATACAAGTCTGGGTCTTGATTCCTTATAAGGGAGATATTCCTCACGCCTTTCCTCTTAAGCCGGCCTATCACAACGTAAGCTGGCCTTCTGGGCCTTGAGCCTCCTGGGCCCCCGAGTCTTGTCGCTCCTCTGATCCGCTTGCGAGGTCACCCATAAGTCGCCAGGATCGGGCGGGTCACTTAGTGTGTCGTCCAGCCAGGGCAGGTCATTAGTGAGTCGCCAAGTCCGGACGGGTTATACTTCCGGTCGGGTGTAAGTGCATCTAGTTCCACCCCTAGTTGGTTTTGGAGTATTGACGACAAAGTTGGTAGAGGGACTAATGCGTTTGTGAGAATTGTAGGATAACGCAGGTAGTGTCCCTCATTGTTTCAGTTTACCTACCAGAGATGACCCCTAAAAATGTATGAAGACATTGAAGACAATGGTGGTATGTGAAGACATTCATATTGAAGACTATGACATGAGAAGACATTGAGCGAAGACTATGGAGCGCGAAGACTGTGTTGTTTTGTTGTTTCCTTTTCTTCTTTGTTGAGTCATAGGAACCACCGTATTGTTAAGTGGGGTCCAAGTGAACAAAGTCAGAGTGACTGAAGTGATGCTCAACGCAAATCCTATGTCTTCAAGCGAAGACAATGAGAGCAAATCTTATCCAGAGCTGGATGAGTCAGCTTTGCTTGTAGCCCAAGTAAAGTTTTTGTGTGTGTTTGAAATCTGACCGTTGGAACACGTGTCAGTTCCTTAGTGACCCAGGGTCATTTCGGACATATCAGGTCGGGTTGCCTTGTGGCTATAAATAGCCGACCCCCTACCCCATAAATTGGTGGCTACTCAGAGTTAGTTTACGGCTTTTGTCGCTTTGAGAGCAACCCACCTGGAAGCTTTTGAGAGAGAAATCCTTGCGAGGACAAAGCCCAAACACCCAGAGCCAAAGAGTGTTAGGCATCACTGTCTGTGTGACCTGAAGACTTATTACACTTGAGGACTGTGTATCCTCCAGCCGGTTAGGCGTCACGTTCTGAGCATCCAAGAGTCATTGTGGATTGCCGGTGAACGAAGTCTGTGAAGGTTCGGAAGTCTACCTTGAAGACTTACCATAGTGATTGGGCGAGGACTGCGTGTCCTTAGCTCAAGGGGAATAAGGTAAAGACACGGTCTTCTGAGTTGAATCTCAGCCTCCCTAACCAGACGTACAGTTTTCACAGCAACTGGAACTGGTCCAACAAATCCTGTGTCTTCATCAAGTGACTGGTTCTATCCCTTCCCTCCTTTACTTTGAGTTTGTCTTCGTGAAGTCATTGCTTATTTGTCCTATCTGTTTGACTTCATTGCTTAACTACTATCGTTGATTGGCTTCATACTATCTTCCATCCTAATCCTTACTACCTAGCTGCTCTTAGTCTTTGTACGTTCACATTATTGCATACTTGACTATGGCTTGCTTATTGTAGTTTATCTTCCACTACATATCAATTAGGTCATTTGTATTGTTTGTCTTTGAAACTTCCACGTTTTGAAGACTTTGATAAAAATCGCCTATTCACCCCCCCTCTAGTCGATAACTAGCACTTTCAATTGGTATCAGAGCAAGGTACTCCCTTGTTCTGTGTGATTCGGTTTAACCACCTGGAGTTTAGCTATGTCAACTGCAGGAATAATCAAAGTCTCCACTGCTTGTCCCGAGTTCGATGGAACTGAATATCCCTACTGGAAGAATAAGATGTGCATGCATCTTGAAGCCATTGATGTCGACCTCTGGTATGTCGTCAAGAACGATGTTCCCAAAACTGGTGAAGGTGTCACCCCTACTGATGTCAAGAAGTTCATTCAACTGGACTCCACTGCAAAGAACATCATCTGGTGTGATCTGACCAAAGGACAATATGGCCATGTGAGTGCTCTGGAAATGTCAAAGCTAGTCTGGGACTGGCTATCCAAGGTCAACGAAGGCGTCTCTACACAGAGAGACCAGAGGATCAGTGTTCTTCGCAATCTCTTCAACCGCTTCAAGAGAAACGACAATGAAAATGTCCAGCTCACGTTTGATCGCCTCACCGACATCACAAATGAGCTTCAGGCTCTTGGCGCCACTGAGATTACCAAGCATGAAATCGTCAAGACACTACTGAGATCACTTGACAGCTCCTTTGACACCCTTGCCCTCATGATACAAGAACGTCCTGACTTCAAGACACTCGATCCGTCTGATATACTTGAGAGGCTCAACACACATGAGGTCCAGCTCTCTGAGAAAAGAGATATCTATGGTCCCAATTATGGCCGAACTCGCGCTTTGAAGGCAAAAGTGGTTTCCTCATCTGAAGAAGAATCTGACTGCGGTTCTGATGATCCTGAAGACATTGGAAAGGAACTTGCCATGCTTGTGAAGAAGTTCCATAGGTTCACCAAGAAGAAGGGCTTCAGAAAGTCTTCACGATCTAGCTCAAGAAATGATGAAGCTTCCACTCATGACAACAAGAAGAGAACATGTCACAAGTGCAAGAAACATGGACACTATATCTCTGAGTGTCCTCAGTGGGACAATGAGAAGAAGAAGAAGAAGAGCAAGGAATATGATTCTGATGACAAGAAGAAGAAGAAATCTTCAAAGTCTTCTTCTAAGTCCTCATCAAGGTCTTCTTCACATAAGAAGAGCTCATCTGGCAAGGTCGTGCTTTTGTTGGCAAGGAATTGGATTCAGAGGAGGAGTCTGCTTCTGAGGAGGTGGAGGTGGAGTCTGAAGAAGAGTCCGACCCTGGCGTTGCAAGTCTGGCTCTAGCCACAGCCTATGTTGCCAAGTCCATCTTCAACACTGAAGACAATGACTTCCACACCAACGCTGAAGCTGATGACATGGACGATCCTGCTCCCACCTACTGCTTCATGGCACGTGGTGCCAAGGTAAAATCACGCGATGCTTACTTTCAAACATCAAGTGAAGATGACTCTGATTGTGAATCCAAACCCAGCTACAAAACACTTGCTAAAAGTGCTACTGAACAACAAAGGGCTATGGAACATACTGAAAAACTGTTAGACAAAAGCGATGACCTGTTGGACGCGGAAATGACACGTTCACAGTCGTTAGTAGAAGACATAAAAAATCTTCATGCTAAGTACCAAGAACTTGAAAGTCTTCATGAGACGCTCTCAACCACATATGAAAGGCTCTCCTATGATTATCTTCAAAGGAAGCAAGAGCTTGAGAAATTGAAAGCGACTCATGAAGATCTTCAAAAAGAGAATGAGTCATTTCGCGCTCAACAGATCAGTTCCGCTCAGGATGGATTTGAACCACCATGCTTAAGATGCATTGAGCGTGATAGCACTACCTCTGTTGTTGAATGTTCCAATGCCGCTGCTATTGCATTGTCTTCAACTACTGATGTGGAAACTAACCCCTCTACGGAGGATACCACTGCTATTGCTGATGAAAATGCTAGGTTGAAGACATTGCTTGAAACAGGGATGTATAAAAGTCTGAAAGGACATCAGACACTTTGTGATGTCCTCAAAAAGCAGATTCTGAACCGAAACCCTAGGAAAGAGGGTGTTGGGTTCGAGAGGAAAATGAACGCTGATGGTTCCTACTGGAAGCCTGAGCAGTATCCCAAAACCACATGGGTTGCTGCAAAGGAACCATTAGTGGACCCATCCACTTTATCTGGCTTTACCTGTGCTAATCCTATTATCACTGATGAATCCTTTGATGCAAACTATAAACTGTTCAAAAATCAGAATGGTGAAGTGTTTGCCAGGTATATTGGTACTAACTGCAGGAATGGACCACCTATGAAGAAGATCTGGGTTCCCAAAAGCTGTCTTGAGAATCTTCTAGTGAATGTCATCATGACACCACCAGGGAAGAAGACAAACCCCAGACCAAAGGCATCATATGGTCCAACGGCTTCATACGAATACAAGACTCACTTGAGGCACCCTAACGCCAATGTTTTGCAGTGAAATCGTACTCAAACTTATGAATATGAACGTGTGTCCTCAAACCGCCAAGTTCATAGGACTAAGAACTTTTCTGCTTATTCATATGAGTATCATTCATCTCCTGCAAGGCTATTTGCTAGGGCTTCAAAGCCGAAATTCTCTGATGCTGCACTTAGACTCATTGCTTCTAAGCCACCCCTGAAGATGTGGGTGGTGAAGAAGAATTAACTCTCTTTTGCAGAATATGGTCTCCAGCCAGCAATCAAAGGCGTCCGATACTATTGCTGGGGACCTAAAACACATTAAGGGACGCTCGATAAAACGACTTACTATGTATTCCACATATGAATCGTTTACCTGTCATACTGTGTGTTCTAACCTTGATCTAAGCTGTGATAATCCTTGTGTGCGTCAAATGCTTATGCTTCACAACATACCTTGTGAAGCCTATCCTCCTAACTGCACTGTAGGGTATGACACCTCGTGCTTCAGAATGGATTATCGACAGCGGATGCACTAATCATATAACTGGTGATCGAAGTCTTCTCATGGACTCAACCTTACGTCCATCCGACAAGAGTCAAATCACATTTGCTGACACTGGTAAAAGCAAGGTATTGGGTCTAGGTAGAGTTGCAATCTCGAAGGATCAACACATGGATAAAGTGATGCTTGTTGAATCCCTTGGGTTCAACTTAATGTCTGTCTCAATGCTTTGTGACTTGAACATGATTGTGCTATTTGGAAAATATCGTTGCCTTGTACTAATGGAATCTGACAAGTCTCTAGTCTTTGAAGGGTATAGGAAAGATGATCTATACATGGTAGATTTCTCAGCAGGTCCACAGCTTGCCGTATGTCTTCTTGCAAACGCTTCAGAATGCTGGCTCTGGCATCGGAGGCTGAGGCATGCTGGCATGAGGAACTTACACACACTCGTCAAGAAGAAGCATGTCATAAGCATCGAAGGTGTCAAGTTCAAGAAAGATCATTTATGTGGTGCCTGTGAAGCTGGAAAGATGACTAGGGCGAAGCACCCCTCGAAGACAATCATGACGACATCTCAACCCTTCGAGCTGCTGCACATGGACTTATTTGGCCCTACTCACTACTCTACCCTCACAACAATAGCTTGTCTCTATGGGTTCGTCATTGTTGATGACTACTCAAGATACACATGGGTACACATAATTCTCTACAAGACTGAAGTACAAGATGTCTTCAGACGATTTGCCAATCGAGCCATGAACAATTATGGCGTCAAGATCAAGCATATCAGAAGTGATAACGGCACTGAATTCAAGAATACCGGGCTTGATCTTTATCTGGATACAATGGGAATCACTCATGAGTTTTCTGCTCCATACACACCTCAGCAAAATGGCATTGTAGAGTGCAAGAACAGAACCCTCATTGAGATGGCTCGAACAATGCTCGATGAGTACAAGACACCAAGAAAGTTCTGGCCTGAAGCTATTGATACAACATGTCACATCATCAACCGTGTTTACATCCACAAGCTTTTGAGCAAAACATCCTATGAGCTCCTCACTGGCAAGAAGCCAAATGTCAGCTACTTCAGAGTCTTTGGTGCTAGGTGCTGGATCAAGGATCCCCATCACAAGTCAAAATTTGCACCTAAAGCTCACAAAGGCTTCATGCTCGGTTATGGAAAGGACTCGCACTCTTATAGAGTGTTCAACCTCTTTCACTACAAAATCATTGAAACTGTGGACGTGCGATTTGGTGAAACCAATGGTTCACAACGAGAGCTCCTAGCAAGCACACTGGATGAAGATCCTCCTAGCGAATCTATCAAGCTGATGGGAACTGGTGAAATCATGCCTTCTGAAGCACAACCTGAAGAGGAACTTATCATTTCTGCACCAAACCCACCTGAAGGCAATGCTCAGACCGAAGACAATCCTCCCAATGATGACAATGATCAGCAAGAGCAAGGTCTTCGTCCAGTTCATCCTCGTGTTGCAAATGAAGTACAGATTGAGAAGATAATTGATAGCATTAATGCACCTGGTCCACTTACTCGCTCAAGAGCAACACAGTTAGCAAATTTCTGTGGGCATTTTTCATTTGTGTCAATATCAGAACCCAAGAAAGTTGCTGAAGCCTTTATGGAACCTGAATGGATTCAAGCCATGCAAGAAGAACTTCAACAGTTCAAGCTGAATAATGTTTGGGAACTTGTCAAGCGCCCTGACCCTCACAAGCATAACATTATTGTCACTAAATGGATATATCGAAACAAGCAAGATGAGCATGGTCAAGTCATCAGAAACAAAGCACGTCTTGTGGCACAAGGATATACTCAAGTTGAAGGAATTGACTTCGATGAAACATTTGCTCCTGTAGCAAGGGTTGAAGCTATTCGCATACTGCTAGCCTATGCTAATCACCACAACATCTTGCTATATCAAATGGATGTGAAGAGTGCATTCCTCAACGGCAAGATTGAAGAAGAAGTGTACGTTGCTCAACCACCTGGCTTTGAAGATCCAAAACATCCTGATATGGTGTACAAACTAAACAAAGCACTGTATGGCCTCAAACAAGCTCCTCGCGCTTGGTATGATACGATCAAAGACTTCCTGAAGAGCAAAGGCTTCAAACTTGGATCCCTCGATCCCACACTCTTCACGAAGACATATGATGGTGAACTGTTTGTGTGCCAAATATATGTGGATGACATTATCTTCGGCCGCACCAACCAGAAGTATAGTAATGAGTTTGGATACATGATGCAAGAGCAATATCAGATGTCCATGATGGGTGAGCTGAAGTTCTTCCTTGGTCTTCAAATTCGTCAGCAAAGGAATGGCGTCTTCATATCTCAAGAAAAATATCTCAAAGACTGTCTGAAGAAGTTTGGAATGCAAAATTGCAAAGGGTACACGACGCCAATGCCAGCCAAACGTCATCTTGGTCCCGACGACAATGGTAAAGAGTTCGATCAAAAGGTATACTGCTCCATGATTGGTTCTTTACTTTACCTATGTGCATCTAGGCCAGATATTATGCTTAGTGTTTGCATGTGTGCTCGATTCCAAGCGGCACCAAAGGAATCGCATCACTTAGCTATGAAGCGAATTCTTAGATATTTGGCTTACACCCCAACACTCGGATTATGGTATCCAAAGGGCTCAAGATTTGATCTGGTTGGATTCTCGGATGTTGTATATGCTGGTGACAAGGTCGATCGCAAGTCTACATCAGGCACATGTCACTTTCTGGGACGATCACTTGTCTGTTGGTCTTCAAAGAAGTAAAACTATGTATCACTCTCAACTGCTGAATCTGAATACATTGCTGCTGGATCTTGCTGCGCTCAGCTTCTGTGGATGAAGCAAACTCTCAAGGACTATGGCATCAATCTGAAGCAAGTCCCTCTCTTCTGCGATAACGAAAGCGATATCAAGATTGCCAACAATCCAGTCCAGCACTCAAAGACAAAGCACATTGAAATTCGTCATCATTTTCTCAGAGATCATGTCATGAAGAAAGATATTGACATCATTCACGTCAACACTGAAGAGCAACTTGCAGATATCTTCACAAAGCCCTTGGATGAGAAAAGGTTTTGCAAGTTACGGTGTGAGCTAAATATCTTGGAATCCTCAAATGTCTTGTGATCAGGCACACATGCTAACACTTATGCATGTTGATGACTTAGATGTGCAACACACGAAGTAAAGTATATCTTCAATCAATGAAGACTTACATTCTGAGTGTGAATACATTAACATGGAATTTGACTTCGGAGCGCCACGATAATTGTGCGCTATGTCTGGGTCTAATACTTCCTATACGGTGGGTAACACCACCACCAAATTTCTTGGTTTGAAGTGTTTCACTCATGGCGTTATTGTTGAATATCTTCGCATTTGATTTGTCTTCAACTTTCAACTTATCCTCATGATTTACTTCACTATGTTGAGTTGATTGCATTCTCATATATATATATATATATATATATATATATATATATATATATATATATATATATATATATGCACTAGTATTCTGTCCTCTACAGCATTCACTGATAGCTATGTCTTCATTTGTGAATCTTTTGAACTAAGTGAATGTGATCAGACCCTAATCTCTCTATGTTTTCTATCTCAAACTCTATCTATCCAAATCATATGCATTCTATTCAAACTGTCAAATGTCTTCTCTGCATCCTTGTCAGCAGAAGACACAGAGACAAACATCAAGTCTTTTTTAATGATTCATATTTATTGTTGTAATCTGGAGAAGCCGGAACAACCATCCGACAAACTTGGCGGGCGTGGGAACGTGGGACAACTCTGAGTATGTTGCATGCTTGCCACGTGTCACACGGATGTGAACATGCAGGGGAACATGCGTAATTGCGCTATGCCGCACACCTACTTATAAATACGTGTCCCCTGCGGTCAAGAAAACCTTCTTCCACCTCTCCACCTCGTCAAAACCCTAGCGCCACCGCTAGCTCTCGATGACGCCAGCGATGAAGCGCTTAGCTACCGCGACTTCTCCGACGCTGTCCTCACGCCGGTCGCGGGCATCGTCCTCTCCGCCGCCGCCATAGGTGTCCTCCGTCGCCAAGTTAGGGCACAGTGGATTGAACTGCTCGGTCTCCTATTCATCCCATCTAGCAGTTCTTCGTGTGGTAAATATAACTCTATTTTTACCATCTTTTTGATCTGCAATGATGCATCCAATTTACCAGAATTGGTTTCTGTCTACACAATGTTAGATCTATTCTGTCTGCATCTCATACTGCCTAGTAAATTCACTTAAGCTTCATATATAGTTAGATTCCTCACTTGTACTTATTCACGGATTCGTACAAATCTAGAACCAACTCGCAACATATAAGTGAATGTCTTTGCAACATGAGGTCAATGTCTTCAAACTGATTTATCTTCAAAATCTTCTGAGAATGCATATGACCGCTTCCCCTTCCCTCGCATCTCTAATGCTGCCACAGGTACATGTCCGTGGGAGAATCCCTTGGTTCTCATAGTCTGCATTCGGTTGCAGAATTCTTACAGCAACACATTAACTCTCCTAAAGCTAGTTCCTGTTTGACCAGCAAGCGAAAGCCCTTGAAGCCTTTGAACATATTGAAACCATTCAGTTTGAAGTACATGGCTGCAGAGAAATCAGTAAGGAAGGGTGGCAGACAGCATCGAGGGGGAACATCAAAAGATTTGCCTGATGACCTCGCAGAAATCTACAAGACAGATCCTGAAGAGGATTATAATCAGCGCACGACCCGAATCCAATTGATTCGACGCTATTGGGCTGAACAATGGTTCAAGTACAAGTTCGTGACCCAAGAGTACGCTGAGAAAAATGCAATCAAGAGTCCTTCGGGTGATATTCTCTATCGAGGCCTTCCCCCCAAGAACAAAGCTGAAGCTATTGCACAAGAATTCTATCCTTGTATGGTCCGTGGACCGCAGCCTGAAAATGCCAATCCATCCTCATTGCTCTGCTGTCGTGACGATAATCTCTTCAAGCGCAACTTCCAGTATGCAAAGGCATCGGCAAAGGAAAACAAGAAGTCATGGGGATTAGACTTCAATCCTGGTCCCTCTGCTCCCAGTGATGACGGCACACATGAAGCTGAAGAAAATGAGATCGACCCCTTCACGAACCTTCATGGCCTCATCTCATACATCTTGGTACAGGGTGCCAAAGTAGATCATTCTGATAATGATGCTGATACTGATGAAGCCCCAGCTCCTCCTCCAAGGCCACAGAAGCCAAAGAAAACTAAGGCTTCGACATCAGTTGCACCTTCAAAAGCTTCTCATGTGAAGCCACTGGCCACTGCACCTCCTGAAGACAGTGTGCAGTCTGAAGATCTTTCACGCATCTCCAAGAAGACGGAGAAGAAAAATAAAATCATCAAGAGTACTGATCAGACATTGACTCCTGCTACCATTCTGCGTGAAGAGCACATTGATCTGTCCAGCAATGACGATCTTGCAGATGATGCTCTTGAGCAACTGATCAAGAGCAAGGAAGAAGCAGAGATCTTTAATAATTTGCCTCTCTTTGACGTTGCAATCATCCATAACTTCATTGATGAGTGGTTTGACACACCAAATCTCAGCTTTGATGACTTGCAACTTCCCATTGGCTTCAGCATCTCCTTCAATGGCGCTATTGCTTCTGAGTTAGCTATTTCTCAGCGCATCATCGAACTGAAGCACAAGATTGACTATGAAAAGGCTCAGTTCAAGAAGCATGTGGCCACGCTCAATGTGCAAGATGTCAAAAATTTCAAGATCATGCTGCACGAGCTCAAAGAAGCCTTTCACAAGAAGCGTGAAGAAGCTCGAGGCTCTAGAGAGCGCATGAAGAATCTGGCTGACAAGTGTGTGCTTGCCTACAATGAGGCTGAAAAGCGCAAGGCTCTTGGTCATCCTGGCATCAACCCCAGGATGGCTGCAAAGAAGAAGAAGCTATCAACTGTCCAACCCGCACCTTCAAGGCAGGATGAACCACGCATAGTCTTCCCAAGAAGCATGACTGGCTCGAAGCCAAAGGCCCTGTCAACCGCTTCAGAACAAAAGAAGATGAGGGCTGCAGAGGCTGAAGCCAGGAAACGGAAACCCTCAGAAGCCTCTGATGCTGCTCCCTCCAAGAAGAAGCGCAAAACCAAGAAGAATCGGGCTGCTCCCACAGAGCCCCTTGTTGTTGAACCTATCTCAGTTGTTCGACCTGCATCTGCAAATCAAGAACTACGAATAATTGTTCATGAGCCTGCTTCCACAGAGGCTCATGAAGCAGAAGACATTCCAGCAGTTGATCCCTTCGCTGCTGAAGACATTGGTCACCATGACAATGTTGAAGATGATGAAGTTCTTCCTCAGATTGAACACAACATGGTATCATCGCCTGTTCTCACGAACAGCGAAATCATCAACATTGGTCGTCCTTTGACGCCAATTGCTCAGGATGCATCATGGGCTGATCGCCCGCAACAACAAGACTCCCCCAGTACTCCCCAACAACAACAAGTCACATCATCTGTGCAAGTTGAAGAGGATGAGGGCCTGCTGAGGGAGTCCCGGATTAGGGGGTGTCCGGATAGCCGGACTACCATCATCGGCCGAACTATCATCGGCCAGACTATCATCATCGACCGGACTCCAAGACTATGAAGATACAAGATTGAAGACTTTGTCCTGTGTCCGGATGGGACTTTCCTTGGCATGGAAGGCAAGCTTGGCGATACGGATACGTAGATCTCTTACCATTGAAACCGACTCTATGTAACCCTAGCCCTCTCCGGTGTCTATATAAACCGGATGGCTCTAGTCCGTAGGACACAACAACAACCATTACAATCATACCATAGGCTAGCTTTTAGGGTTTAGCTTCCTTGATCTCGTGGTAGATCCACTCTTGTAAACATCCACAATATCAATATCAATCAAGCAGGACATAGGGTTTTACCTCCATCAAGAGGGCCCGAACCTGGGTAAAACATCGTGTCCCCTGTCTCCTGTTACCATCCGCCTATACGCACAGTTCGGGACCCCCTACCCGAGATCCGTCGGTTTTGACACCGACATTGGTGCTTTAATTGAGAGTTCCTCTGTGCCGTCACCGATAGGAAGGATGCCTCCTCCCATCTTCAAGGACGGTATTTTCGCCAAAGGAGCCTTGGCCGCCTGCCAAACTATCCGGCTAGGTGGTTTTCTTATGACCGCCTGTCCGGCCACCGCTTCGACAATGACCTCTCAAGTCGTCAAAAGCAATCTTCACGTCAGCTTGGAATTCACCGAGCGGCTGGATCCAATAGAGCTCTCGTCCGTAAACGAGCTCCTGGATCGCATCGCCGCCCTGGGAGTCGCTACAGACTACAATCAGATTGGGCTTAAAACCGATCTGAGAGAGATTAACTCTCCCCGGGTCACCCACCATGTTGCAGTGGTAGAGGAACAATGCGGCGACTCTTCTCCTATATTGAAAACTAGTCATGTCCGGGCTCCCGAACCCCCCATGCTAGATTCCCGCGGAGGGACGGACTTCGATCAAGCACTGAACTTAAAGTCAGGCATCGGACCAGACTCGTCAGACAACGTCCAGCAATCAAAGCTTCCAAATTTGGAGACTTCTCGGCCTTCGAGCCTTGAGATGGGTAGGGTTCCGGACTTAATTCCACCCACCCGCCCAGACATATGCGATCTATCTCTAATCCGGCAAGAGCCCGCTGAGACAGTACATCACTACTGGGCCAGATTCCTCCTGGTTATGGACAGGATAAAGGACCGCCGAGAGGAAAACGCAATCTCAATTTTTTGCAATAATTGCACGGACGAGGGAATCTTGAACGCCGTCAGCCGTCGTGAAATTACACGCTTCGCCGACATGGCGTGGTGCGATGGAGAGTTTCCGGACAACCAAAAATAAGTTTTGGGACAACCCAGCCCCGAATACAACCCTAGTCCGCAACAAAAGGGTGCATTACACTCAGACACCAGATACAAAAAGCAAAAAGCAAAAACCCCATAAAGGGCATGGAACCGTACTGGAGGGATGGCTTAGCGGACCCTGTAAAATTCACAGTACAGAAGGCGCCGTCCCAACACATAGCCTTCGAGCATGTTGGATATTACGGCAGGTGGCCAAAAGTGGAGAGGAGCTTCTAGCCCCGGAAAACAACTCCAACAACATCGGTACGGTATCAAAAGTCTTCGAGACTTTCGCATCAAATAATATGCGGAAACGAACAATCCGCAGCCTCGCCGAAGTCTACCAAGTAGCAACAACCAATCCATGGAGCGACACAGCCATCACCTTCAACGCCAGCGACGAACCTAAATTCCGAACAGCCCGAGCTCCAGCAGCACTGGTACTTAGTCCAATAGTGGACGGCTTTCGACTTACAAAAGTCCTCATGGATGGCGGCAGCGGATTAAACCTCATCTACGAGGAAACCCTTCAAAAAATGGAAATAGACTGGAGCCGCATTGAGCGAAGCAGCACAACCTTTAGAGGAATAATCCCTAGCCGGGAGGCGCGCTGCACAGGAAAAATCACACTCGATGTGGTACTCGGCTCACCGGACAATTACAGATCCGAAGAAGTCACGTTCCAAGTGGCCCCGTTCAACAGCGGATATCACGCTATATTAGGACGAGAGGCATTCACAATTTTTCAAGACGTACCCCATTACGGGTAAATGAAGCTCAAAATGCCTTGGCCCGGCGGAATAATCACTCTCGTTAGTGATCCGAACATAGCACTCCGCGCCAAAAACAAGACAGCCGCATTAGCCTTAGAGGCACTATCCGAAGCCCTAGCGGCAGAGGAACTCACCGCGCTGCGCTCTACGGTGAATAGGGACGATGTGATACTCGATAAGAGATCCAAGTCCACCTCCTTTAAACCAGCAGATGAAATAGTAAAATTCCAGGTCCACCCAACGGACCCGACAAAGACGGCCTCCATCGGGGCACAATTGAATCCTGATGTAGACGCCGCACTGCGAGAATTCCTTCGGGAAAATTGGGACATTTTTGCCTGGCACCCCTCGGATATGCCCGGAATCCCACGCAGATTGGTAGAACACAGCCTAAACATCCTAAAAGGATTCAAGCCAGTCAAACAGGCTCTTCGATGATTTTCCGAACCCAAAAGACAAGCAATGGGAGAAGAGCTAGCCAAACTATTGGAAGCCGGATTCATGAGAGACATCAAACATCCGGATTGGCTAGCAAACCTGGTAATGGTACCAAAGAAGGACAAATCCTGGCGCCTATGTGTCGATTTCAAAGACCTAAATAAAGCATGCCCAAAGGATCCCTTCCCCCTCCCCCGCATCGACCAAATCATCGATGCCACTGCAGGGCACGATTCATTGTGCTTCCTGGACGCATACTCCGGCTATCATCAAATCAAGATGGCAGAAGCAGATCAAGACGCAACGGCATTCATTACTCCATATGGACCATTCTGCTTCAACACGATGCCCTTCGGACTTCAAAACGCCGGCGCAACATATCAGCGCATGATTCAGACATGTCTGGCTACCCAGATCGACAAAACAGTAGAGGCATACATAGACGACATAGTCGTCAAAACTAAACACATCGAAACTCTAGTAGACGACTTGAGGCTCACATTTGACAACCTCAGAGCATATGACATCAAGCTGAATCCGGAAAAATGCATTTTCGGCGTACCAGCTGGAAAGCTGCTGGGCTTCATCGTATCCGGTAGAGGAATTGAAGCAAACCCAGCCAAGATCCGAGCTCTGTCACAGCTAGATATTCCAAAAGACCTCAAGCAAATACAAAAATTGACTGGATGCGTGGCGGCTCTAAGCCGCTTTATCTCCCGTCTAGGAGAAAAGGCATTGCCCCTCTATCGCCTCCTTAGGCGCACCGAACACTTCGAGTGGACGGATGCTTCCACCGCCGGACTCGAAGAAATAAAGGCCATCTTGGCAACAAATCCGGTCCTGGCTGCGCCCAACCTGGGCGAACCAATGTTGTTATACATCGCAGCAACCCATCAAGTTGCAAGCGCGGTACTCGTCGTCGAACGAGAGACAGAAGGGCATAAGTTCCCTCTTCAAAAACTAGTATACTACGTATCCACTGTGTTAACCCCCTTCAAATCCCGTTACCCGCACTATCAGAAGATAGCATACGCGGTGTTCATGGCATCCCGGAAGCTCCGACACTACTTTCAAGAGTGTTCGATAACAGTGGCCTCTGAAGTACCACTTAACGACATTATAAACAACTGCGACGCGATGGGCAGGATTGCAAAATGGGCCATTGAGCTCTTACCATTCGATATAACTTACAAACCTCGGCGAGCTATAAAGTCACAAGTTTTGGCTGACTTTGTTGCTGAATGGACCGAAGCCGAACTCCCTAAAGAGTACGGCGCATACTCCAATTGGATTATGCACTTCGACGGCTCTAAAATGTTAGCCGGATTGGGGGCTGGCGTCGTATTGACGTCCCCGACTGGGGACACAGTCCAATACGTACTTCAGATAATGTACACGGACTCCAACAACGCAGCCGAATACGAGGCCCTTTTACATGGTCTCCGGATGGCAATCTCCATGGGCATTCAACGCCTAGAGGTGCGCGGGGATTCAAACCTCGCAATATCCCAAATAAACGGAGACTTTGACGCCAAAGATCCGAAAATGGCAGCATATCGCAACGCTGTCCTAAAAATGTCAGCCCGGTTTGAAGGACTTGAATTCCATCACGTAACCCGGGATAATAACCAAGCAGCCGACGTACTGGCACGCATCGGCGCAAAACGCGACGCTGTCCCTCCTAACATCTTCTTGGAACGGTTCTTCAAGCCATCCATACTATGGGAAGAGGAGTCCGGAAATAACAAACCGGAACAAGCCGCACCAACCGGCGATTCAGCCGATGACATAACACCTTCAGCCCACGACATAATGGCAGTAATTGCTCCGTGGACAGAACCATTCCTCGCCTACTTGCTAAGGCAGGAGCTTCCCGAAGACCAAAATGAGGCCCGCTGCATTGTCCGGTGATCTAAAGCCTACAAGGTCTATGAGGGAGAACTTTATAAGAAAAGCACAACCAGAGTCCTTCAAAGGTGTATCTCCGAAGAGGAAGGGCGAAATCTCCTGGCTGAAATTCATGCCGGACTAGGCGGACACCATGCCGCAGCTCGGGCCCTTGTAGGAAAGGCATTCCGTACAGGATTTTGTTGGCCGACGGCCCGAGCAGATGCTCAGGACTTAGTCCAAAGATGCGTCGGTTGTCAGCTCTTTGCTAATCAGAGCCATATGCCACCCACCGCCCTCAAAACTATACCCATTACCTGGCCGTTCGCGGTCTGGGGGCTTGACATGGTTGGACCACTTAAAGGGGGAACCCACAAGCAAAGGTACCTATTGGTCCTGGTGGATAAATTCACCAAATGGATAGAGGTCAAGCCAGTTAAAACGGCAGAGTCCGGACCAGTGATAGACTTTATATCCGGGGTAGTACACCATTATGGTGTCCCCCACAGCATCATCACCGATAACGGCACGAACTTTACGGCCGATGAGGTTAAATCATGGTGCAAAAATATGGGCATCAAGCTCGATTACGCTTCAGTCTATCATCCTCAAACCAACGGTCAAGTGGAACGAGAAAATGGTCTAATAATGAGCGGCGTAAAACCCAGACTAGTGCGGTCCCTTACGAGATCTGACACGCATTGGGTAGAGGAGCTCGACTCCGTACTCTGGGGGCTGCGGACAATGCCTAACCGTACTACCGGATTCACACCATTTTTATGGTATACGGCGCAGAAGCAGTTTTGCCCTGCGACATAATTCATGACTCACCTAGAGTGCGCATGTACGAAGAAAGAGAAGCCGAGTTGGATCGGTAGGACAGCTTGGACGCATTGGAGGAAGAACGCGACGTCGCCAAGGCTCGTTCCGCATTCTATCAGCAGCAGGCTCGAAGATACCAAAGTAGAGAAGTACGGGCCAAGACTTACAACATTGGCGAACTGGTTCTACGCCTGCCGGACAAGAAAAAGGACAAGCTCAAGCCCAAATGGGAAGGCCCCTTCATCATCGATCAAGTCCTGACCGGCGGAGCGTACCGTCTACAAAATGCATCGGATAACCGACTCGAGCCGAATCCATGGAACGCAGCCCGCCTCCGAAGATTCTATGCCTAGCGCCGGACTAAGAGTTCGTCCATTTCCTCCCGTCCAAATTTTTTTTACTTCAACTCCCTTTTGTTTATCTTTTTCTTCTCAACCCTATTCATCCAAGCCTTAAAGGGCCTACTTGCACAACGTTCGCGTGTAATTGATGTGCTATCCGCACTCATTATACCTGGGGGCTTCTTTACTAGAAGCTTAATTATAAGGGCTTCATGCCCAGCACATGTGTCAAGCCTCCACATGTACCTTTTATTCACCATTATATGCATCGATATGACTTAAGTTTTGGCCAAGCTGGGTTGCCTGGCTCCTGTGCTTACCCCTACGTTCCCGATTGTTCGGCTAGGAGGTAAAGGGAGCACCTCTGCGATTGTTACTGCCGGGTCAGCCGGATGTGTACCTCAGACTGGGTGAAGCCGAAAGCTAGCGTTCTTAAGGGAATATTCGGTCGGTGACTTAAAAGATGATTTTTATCTACTTATTTATCTTCCCCAAGATGTTTTTCTGCTTTTCTCGCAGTCCGGACATGCACTTTAGGGCATGCCACCCCCAGAGGAAAGGAACCCTTAACGGAACTATTCTCCCTGGAAGATGTTTCTTACTACCCATGTAATATAACATAACTAGTTGGGCACTTGTCTGATAAAGCACTAATGACCCCTACGCCTGGTCTCCATGCATACACTGGTTGTTTCATAACCGAGAAGGTATTCGGACACACTCCAGACTCTAGGGTCCCGAGGTCGAAGCGAAAAGGTCGGCAAAGACAAACGATCTACAATCCGGCTAGAAGGCATTTTACATGTCATTTTATAATACATTGTCAAATCGACTGATTGTATTCTTCTTCAATCCCGTCTAACAGGCTGTCTAATTTACAGTCCTGTTGGGAAAATTTAGCGGCCAACTCTACTTGGCCGTATACTAAACTCACAGGGATCTCCTTCCCATCGGGCCCCACAGGTCCGACTTCGGCCATGTGGATGGGATCCGCCTTCTTGTACCGCGTCTTTACCATGGCCCAGGCCTCCCTGGCACCTTGGCGGCAGGCCGAAATCTTCCATAAATGGAAGCGCTGCCGCACTCCCTGAAGCTTCTCCGCAAGCTCCCCAAGACCCTCGGGTAAGGAGAAGGCTGGCCATAAAGCCTGGATGACGCCGCTCATTGCCTGCCAAACTCGTTCGATCAGTTGCAACAATTCGGGAAGTTGGTCACCCGTTGATACGGGCATCTCCTCCGCAGGGCGACCTGTGAGCATACCTGCAGACATATTCTGTTAAATTGACTTCCTCGCCGAACTCTTCTTTTCAAAGGAGTTCGCTCAAGCACTTACTATAGATGCTGCGACGAAGCCGCTGATTCTCCTTAACGGAGCCCGACAGCTCGGCCCGAACGCCTTTCAGCTATTCTCCAAGCTGGGCATGGGAATCCTGTAGCTTGTTCCTTTCATGCTGCACCTTATGCAGCACCCTCTCGCTGGCCTTTAGTTGGCGCAGAAGTTCTTGCCTGTCCTGATCTTGTCCGGCAGTACCTGCAATGTCATTTTTTAGACTTGCGCACAGGCCAAACGCTACTTATCTTTCTAAAATAATGCGTTACCAGGAGAGGTCCCTGTGTTTCCTCCTGTGCCAGAGAGTGCGGCCTCAAGTTGGGCCTTGCACTCTTGCAGCTCCTGAGACAGTTGGGTATTCTTCTCGATAAGATCCTACATTTCATATGATCCTTAAATCAGTTAATATAACTACTTTTACATACTGCTCCGTGGCTCTGGTAAAACCATCTTTAGCAGCACGAAGGTGCGCGTCCCCCGCGTTAAAGGCATTCAACGCCTCGGGGGAGAAGCACGCGTCATGAAATACTGTCCGGCGGCGCCTATGATTCAGGGCGCTCTCCACCTCAGACTTGGTGGCGGACAGTCTGTCGGCATCCTCCGTCGGAGGAACGTCCGGCTCGCGCCTTGCGCTCACCTCCCCCTCCAGACCAGGTGTTGGAGCCTGGCTGGTAGAGGTTGGATTGGCGACCTCCACGCCCGCAGTCCGGCGGACGCTTTTTTCCCTACAAAAGTCATGAGTATTCAAACGCTTCCTAGCAACGTTGCTCTGAATAATGAATTGTGAGATACACCTTTGCGGCGATGTTTCAGTCCGCGCCGCGCTCCTCTTCCGCCTACTGGTCCGGACTGGCCTTTGTTGACCAGCCACCGCGGGCTCGGCTTCTCGCCCTAGGGGCGCCTCCTGCTCAGCGCCATCATATACGGTGGTCAGAAATAAGCAAGGAAGGAATGTCGGTGTCGGGACTTCGGTCGCAATCACCTGGGAAGCCGGATATAGTCCGGGATAGTCGGCCATGATGGCGACTAAAGCATTGTCCATGCTGAGCTGGTGGAACACCCCGTCAATTAGCTCCACCATTATGTCCGGATCCTCTTTGGAGGCCGGATCCCGGGATCTCTCTAGATCCTCGGGTTGCGGAGCTGGACTTAGCATGTCCTCCACGATCCGCCGCAGCTCCTGCGTCGAAAGAAGAACACAGTATAAGAAACTTAAGTTTCGAAAAGCGTGGGTCGGGCACGCAGAGTGTCCGCTTACCCAAGGCCGGGGATTATTCATGGAGAACCCATTTAACGGGTTCGTCCGAAGGAAATCCTCCTTCTCCCCCTTATACAGGACGTACAGGATCGTCACCAGATCTTCGACCGAATCCGGCCCTTTGCGGCCATGACGGGTGGCATCATCCTCCCCGTTGAAATCCCACATGGGGTGACCCCTGTATTGTAGTGGCTGCACCCTCCGCATAATGCATGTTGCCATGACTCCAATCATGGTTAACCCGGCATGGGCCAGTAACCTTATTCAACCCATCAAATAATGGACGCTCTTGTCTTCCTCCAGTTGGGGGCTCCGCGGACGCCAACTAAGGCATTTCTTCAGAGGAGCATTGCTGAACTCCGGGAGGCCGATCCGAACAGGGTCCGGCAGCGGAGCGTCTTCTATATAAAACCATTCCGAAGGCCAGTCTTCGGACGCCTTCTTAGGGGTTCCAGATGGATATCCGGTCCCGGCAATGCGCCATATTTCGGCGCTGCCCACTTGATATATGGACCCCTCGTGAGAGAGGGGTACAAGGCAGAACAACCTCTTCCACAGCGCGAAATGGGGCTCGACGCCCAGGAATAGCTCGCAAAGAGCTACGTAGCCCGCAATATGCAGGATTGAGGCGGGCGTGAGGTGATGAAGCTGGAGTCCGTAGAACTCCAGGAGCCCGCGGAGGAATGGATGTACAGGAAATACGAGCCCCCTTATCAGATAGGGGACGAAGCATACCCGCTCCCCTTTGTTGGGACTTGGGGTAACCTCCGCCTGCTTCCCACCTTTGTAGGTGGCCATGCCGGCTCGAACCGGAACCATGAAGGCCGGAGGGAGATATCCCCCCGCTTGGAGCTTCACCAGCTCGTTGTGTGGAACAGAGCATCTCCTCCAATCTCCTGGCAAAGGGCTGGGAGCACGAGAAGAGGAGCCGCGTCGACGGTCCATGATGGAATGGATTCTTGGTCGAAAGCGCTCCGATGAGTATTTGCGGGAGGAAGATGGTGATTTGGATCTGGATTCTTGCCTGCCTTATAGGCAGATTATTCGCACAACTAGGGGGGGAAACATAAAAGACACCCTGCCTTTTCACATTCACACGACGCATGGAAGAAGGCCATTATTGGGCGTGGAAGCCAAGATGCGCAACATTGATGAGGAAGCCGGACACTGTTCGGCAGGTACGTAGAACTTGAAGGAGAACCCGCCTTGCAACGCCGAAGACTACACACATGCTGGACTTATCGTCATTGAAGCCTGGTTCGGGGGCTACTGAGGGAGTCCCGGAGTAGGGGGTGTCCGGATAGCCGGACTACCATCATCGGCCGAACTATCATCGGCCGGACTATCATCATCGACCGGACTCCAAGACTATGAAGATACAAGATTGAAGACTTCGTCCCGTGTCCGGATGGGACTTTCCTTGGCGTGGAAGGCAAGCTTGGCGATACGGATACGTAGATCTCCTACCATTGTAACCGACTCTATGTAACCCTAGCCCTCTCCGGTGTCTATATAAACCGGATGGCTCTAGTCCGTAGGACACAACAACAACCATTACAATCATACCATAGGCTAGCTTTTAGGGTTTAGCCTCCTTGATCTCGTGGTAGATCCACTCTGGTAAACATCCACAATATCAATATCAATCAAGCAGGACGTAGGGTTTGACCTCCATCAAGAGGGCCCGAACCTGGGTAAAACATCGTGTCCCCTGTCTCCTGTTACCATCCGCCTAGACGCACAGTTCGGGACCCCCTACCCGAGATCCGCCAGTTTTTACACCGACACCTGCCTACTGCATCTCCAAAGGCGTCGCCTGTACTACAAAGGCTTCGCAAAGGACCAAGGCCTCAAGTCCCTCTTTCGAGCGTTCCAGAAGGAGAAGTGCACCACCAACCTGTTGCGCGTCAAGTGTTTTCAGAAGCCACTCCAACTGTGAATGTCTTCGTGTTTGAAGCCCAAGCTGCTGAAGACAATCCGGCTGCATCAGCCGATGACGAACATCAAGAAGATCGTGTCTCTACTCCCCCCATTCCTGAAGAAGCTGTTCCAGAAGTGAACTTGCCCGTACCAGACCCTCCAGCTCAACAAGTGGAGGTTGAAAACATTGAGGCTGCCACCACTAACACGAATGAAGCCAATGGCGTAGTCATGGCTGAAGCTAATGTGGAGCCTGCACGAAGCAACATGCCAGAAGTCAATGCTGCAACTGCTCCTGAAGCTTCTGTAGTATAGCCTGAAGCCACTGTTGCTGCCGCTGCTCCTGTTCCGCCACCAAGGCCCAATACAATTGAGCAAGCATACAACCATGGCGAGCTAATCACAGTAAGATGGCCCGTTCTGGTCCCTCCGCCTAATGTCTCTGGTCCTCAGTTTGATTATCACATTGAGCATAGGCCTCAGGTCCAGAAACCAAAGCCAAGACTACCAATGTTTCCAAGTATTGCCACATCTGTCGGGTCCTTCAATGCAAATGGCTTCAAAAGCTAGAACACCTTCTTTGACAGCTCAAAGAACCCCTACTCAAGGCCAAGAATATCATCTGATCGTTTCTAGAGTCATCAGCAACGAAGCTATTACTCCTGCATTCTGTATGATCAAGGGCGTATTTTCCCTCATATGCGCCTTGAAACTGAAGCCATTGCTGGACTGCCATGCTTAGAAGAAGCACTTGACTGCTTTCATGATGCAGGTCTGCTCAGCTTTGTGACAGACAAAGAACATTGGAATGAAGAACTTTTGCTTCAATTCTATGCTACCCTCCACATTCGCGGCTACAACAGGGACACAAAAACATGGATTCTCGAGTGGATGACCGGAAATGTTCATCATGAAGCCAAAGCTCTTGACATCATTGAGCTCACAGGCCTATCCACTCCTGGAGAGCTATATGAACCTGGTTGTCAAAACCACCTCAATGCACTGGAGAGCATCTTCCATAAGCCTGAACCGAACATGAGCCAGATGTTGAGCATGATGAAGCCATTGCCACATGATGCTGAATACCCAAAGGAGTTCTTTGTTGATGACCTTGAGTATCTGCCGCGCACCATATATCATATCATCAGGCAGACTCCATGGCCTATCAAAGGACATTCATTAGCTGCAAAACTTGAAGGAGCCATGAAGACATTGGTCTTTTACATCCTTAATGGCATCAGCTTCAATGCCCAAGATTTCTTCCTCAGGCAACTGGCTGCATCTAGATCTGATCTTTTGGGCCTGAAATTCTATGCTCCATGGGTCATGCGCCTCATCAAGCAACACTCTGCTGTCAACTATCAGCCCTCTTCTCGCAATCATGTGATCTTTCTACCAGAGGTTGATATGTCAGTTGAAGCCATATACCCTGAGCCTGCGAAGAAGCCTCTTTGTCTTCAAAATGTTGAACATCAAAGCTTCACTCAGCCTATGGAAGGAGTCCAAGCTGTCACACGTGTCTATCCGATGGCTGGAAACACTCGTCTGCCTCATCATGCGCCAACTGAAGCTACTGAGAGAACAATTGCTCAAAGGCCAAAGAAGCACTCTCGGGTCCTAAATGACCAAGAACTTCTTGTTGATCTGCATCAGAAACAAGATAAGCATCATTTTTGGCTCAAGCGTCAGATGCAAAGTCTCTTGGTGGATGTAAATCGCATTCGAAATCTTGCCACCAAGAATGCATTTGTCACTCACGAAACCTGTCAGCGATCATGGAAGAGTTTGACCCTACTAAGTGCTGAATCAGATCTTCAAGACGATGGCTTCACTGAACGATTCAAGTTTGACTCCACTCCTCCATGGAATGCTGTCCTACGATGAACTCCATCCCTTGAAGACTCTGAATATTCTTCCTCTGCGGCAACTGTGAATGCCAATGTGATCGATGATGAAGACGATGCTACTTCACCAACCCTACTTCTACATGCATCGACACTTCACCAAGTTCGTCTGCACCGCCAAACGACAACGACAACCCTGGTACTTCAACTACTCCTCATGAGGACGAGTAGATGCTCTATGTCTTCAAACCTTTTTGGTCATTACTGACAAAAGGGGAAGAAGCGTATGAGTTTGATAGTCTTCAAGCGGGTTCATATGGGCGGGTGCTTTATATTTTGCCTAGTGGTTACAACTCTTGCTTTTGATACATTTCGTTCGTTGAGTTGTAACACTTCAAACTCGATGGTTGTCTGCTACTTATTTGCTCTTTCATGTGCGATGATAACTTCCGCACTTAGATCATTCCGCACTTAGATCATTCTGCAGACGTCCATTTTCCAGTATGCATGTCATTCTTTAAGTTATATCATCACATGCATGATGAATTATCTTCATAAGTTGAAGAGGATCTCCACAAGTACAACCTGCCATGTGCATTTGCAGCCCAAAAGCAAATTACTTATATGCACATCTTCAGGGGGAGCCCCTGCCACTTATGAAGACAATACCCTATCCTTTACAATTTAACATACTTTATTCCCGTTGAAAACTTCAACCTGTTTGTCATCAATCACCAAAAAGGGGGAGATTGTACGTGCATCTAGTGCCACCCCTAGTTTGTTTTGGAGTATTGACGACAAAGTTGGTTGAGGGACTAATGCGTTTGTGAGAATTGCAGGATAACGCAGGTAGTGTCCCTCATTGATTCGGTTTACCTACCGGAGATGACCCCTAAAAATGTATGAAGACATTGAAGACAATGGTGGTATGTGAAGACATTCACATTGAAGACTATGACATGAGAAGACATTGAGCGAAGACTATGGAGCACGAAGACTGTGTTGTTTCGTTGTTTCCTTTTCTTCTTTGTTGAGTCATAGGAACCACCGTACTGTTAAGTGGGGTCTAAGTGAACAAAGTCAGAGTGACTGAAGTGATGCTCAACCCAAATCCTATGTCTTCAAGCGAAGACAATGAGAGAAAATCTTATCCAGAGCTGGATGAGTCAGCTTTGCTTGTAGCCCAAGTAAAGTTGCCGTGTGTGTTTGAAATCTGACCGTTGGAACAGTGTCAGTTCCTTAGTGACCCAGGGTGATTTCAGACATATCTGGTTGGGTTGCCTTGTGGGTAAAAATATCCCACCCCCTACACCATAAATTGGTGGCTGCTCAGAGTTAGTTTACGGCTTTTGTCGTTTTGAGAGCAACCCACCTCGAAGCTTTTGAGAGAGAAATCCTTGCGAGGACAAAGCCCAAACACCCAGAGCCAAAGAGTGTTAGGCATCACTGAAGTCTTTCTGTCTGTGTGACCTGAAGACTTATTACACTTGAGGACTGTGTATCCTCTAGCCGGTTAGGCGTCACGTTCTGAGCATCCAAGAATCATTGTGGATTGCCAGTGAACGAAGTCTGTGAAGGTTCGGAAGTCTACCTTGTTGACTTACCAGAGTGATTGGGCGAGGACTGTGTCTCCTTAGCTCAAGGGGAATAAGGTGAAGACGTGGTCTTCTGAGTTGAATATCAGCCTCCCTAATCAGACGTATAGTTGTCACAGCAACTGGAACTGGTCCAACAAATCCTGTGTCTTCAACAAGTGACTGGTTCTATCCCTTCCCTCCTTTACTTGGAGTTTGTCTTCGTGAAGTCATTGCTTATTTGTCTTATCTGTTTGACTTCATTGCTTGACTACTATTGTTGATTGGCTTCATACTATCTTCCATCCTAATCCTTACTACCTAGCTGCTCTAAGTCTTTGTACGTTCACATTATTGCATACTTGACTATGGCTTGCTTATTGTAGTTTATCTTCCGCTGCATATCAATTAGGTCATTTCTATTGTTTGTCTTCGAAACTTTCACGTTTTGAAGACTTTGATAAAAATCGCCTATTCACCCCCCCCCCCTCTAGTCGATAACTAGCACTTTCACTGGGTTACACCGCGGGGTATATCCCCGACAGTGACCACAATCCCCTTCATGAATTTCACGTAGAATCTCTTGTCCTTCTTCAGGAGAAACACAACATTGGGATACGCTTGAAACACTGCAACGGTGCAGCTCGCCATTTTGAATAACCATGTACTTAGACCGCCTGATTATCTTCCTGGCGAAGACCTTGTCATCTGGTAACTCGCCCCGGTTCATATACGCCAAATATGGAACCGTCCAATCCGGAGTGATGTGTAAAGCGGCCACCAATTGGGCCTCCGGATCAGGAACAGCTAAATCCTCCTCTGAAGGCAACTTAACAGACGGGTTATGTAGGATATCTAAAAAGGTATTGGGTGGTACCGGTTTACGCTGAGATCCCAGCCGGCTTAAAGCATCTGCTGCTTCATTTTTGCGCCGTCAATGTGCTCAACCTGATAAACCTTAAAGTGACCTGCCACAATATCCACCTCGCGTCTATAAGCCGCCATGAGTGGATCCTTAGAATCCCAAGTACCAGAAACTTGCTAAGCCACCAGATCAGAATCTCCAAAACAGCGAACCCGGCTTAAGTTCATTTCCTTAGCCACGTGGAGACGTGGAGTAAGGCTTCGTACTCAGCTGCATTGTTAGTACAAGGAAACATTAAGCAGAGAACATAAAAAAAATTATCACCTCGAGGGGAAGTAAGGACAACTCCAGCCCCCGAGCCTTCCAATTGCCTGGACCCATCAAAGTGAATAGTCCAGTATGTACTGTCCGGTTTGTCCTATGGTGCCTGTAACTTGGTCCAATGATTAATGAAATCAACAAGCGCCTGAGATTTGATGGCGGTTCAAGGCATATAATTCAAGCCTTGTGGACCAAGCTCAATTGCCCACTTCGCAACCCGGCCAGTGGCTTCCCTGTTCTGAATTATATCGCCCAAGGGAGCGGAACTAACCACTGTGATGGGATGGCCTTGAAAGTATTGCTTGAGCTTCCAACTTGCCATAAAAACTCCATAAACGAGCTTCTGCCAATGCGGATACCGTTGTTTTGACTCGATCAACACTTCGCTGATGTAATAAACCAGCCGTTGAACCGGATATTCCTTCCCCGCCTCCTTACGCTCAACCACAATCGCCACACTAACCGCACGGGCATTGGCAGCCACGTACAATAGCAAGGGCTCCTTATCAACCGGAGCAGCAAGAACCGGCGGTTCAACCAACTGCCGCTGTAAGTCCTCAAAAGCTGCATTAGCTGCGCCACTCCACATGAAATCGTCCGTCTTTTTCAACATCTGATATAAAGGAATCGCCTTTTCACCCAAACGGCTGATAAACCGGCTAAGGGCTGCAATTCGACCCGCCAGTCGCTGAACATCATTGATACACTTCGGTTTAGCCAAGGATGTAATCGCTTTGATTTTTTCCGGATTAGCCTCAATACCTCTATTGGACACCAGAAAACCTAAGAGCTTGCCTACTGGAACACCAAAAACACACTTGTCCAGATTGAGCATCATTTTGTAAACCCGAAGATTGTCGAACATCTCCTTGAGGTCATCTATCAAGGTTTCCTTCTTCGTAGATTTGACCACAATGTCATCCACATAGGCATGAACATTACGCCCAATCTGTGTATGAAGACAATTTTGCACGCAACGCTGATAAGTTGCCTGGGCACTTTTGAGCCCAAAGGGCATAGAAACATAGCAGAATGCTCCAAAGGGAGTGATGAAGGCTGTCTTCTCCTAGTCCTTAACTGCCATTTTAATCTGATGATAACCTGGATAAGCATCCAAGAAACTCAGGCGCTCACAACCCGCCGTCGCATCAATAATCTGATCAATACGCGGGAGAGCAAAAGGATCTGCCGGACAAGCCTTGTTCAAATCTGTATAGTCCACACACATACGCCAAGTGCCATTTTTCTTAAGAACAAGCACCGGATTAGCCAACCACTCGGGGTGGAATACTTCGACGATAAACCCAACAGCCAACAGCCGGGCTACCTCTTCACCAATGGCCTTACGTCTTTCCTCGTTAAAGCGGCGAAGAAATTGCTTGACCGGTTAAACTTGGGATCAATATTGAGAGTGTGCTCAGTGAGTTCCCTCGGTACACCTGGCATTTCAGAAGGTTTCCATGCAAAAATGTCCCAGTTCTCACGGATGAACTCGATGAGCGCGCTTTCCTATTTTGTATCCGGATTGGTGCTGATGCTAAACTGTTTGGATGAATCACCAGGAACAAAGTCTACAAGTTTAGTCTCATCGGCCGATTTGAATTTCAGGGTCGGGTCATGCTCAGTGGTGGGCCTCTTCAGAGGGATCATGTCTGCCGGATCAACATTATCTTTGTAAAACTTCAGCTCCTCTGTAGCACAAACCGACTCCGCATAGGCCGCATCACCTTCCTCACAATCCAAAGCGATCTTTCGACTTCCGTGTACTGTAATAGTCCCCTTAGGACCTAGCATTTTAAGCTGTAAGTAGATATAGCAGGGCCTCGCCATGAATTTTGCGTAAGCCAGTCGTCCAAACTGTGCGTGATACGGGCTCTAGATTTCACCACCTCAAAGGTCAATGTTTCAGACCTGGAATCATGCTCATCTCCAAACACAACCTTCAAAAGTGATCTTGCCAACATGATATGCCGATTTACCTGGTACTACCCCATGAAAAACAGTGTTTGATGGTTTAAGACTGTTGTCTGTCAACCCCATGCGACGAAAAGTCTCATAGTACAGGATGTTGATGCTGCTCCCTCCATCCATCAGAACTTTCATAAACTTATAACCTCCCACTTGAGGTGCTACCACCAAAGCCAGATGACCCGGATTGTCAACCTGGGGCGGATGATCCTCTCTGCTCCAGACAATGGGCTGCTCGGACCATCGCAAATATCGTGGTACCGCCGGTTCAACAGCATTGACTACCCTCTTGTGAAGCTTCTGATCGCACTTACACAGGCTGGTAGTGAACACATGATACTGTCCACCATTCAACTGCTTGGGGTGACTTTGATAACCTGACTGTTGCTGATTTCCTGGATATCACCACTTTGGTTGCTCTGGCTGCCCTGATTATTCTGAAATCCAGAGTTTGAACCGCCGCCACCATGAAAACCTGGACCTGAACCTCCCGATGGGCCCTGATCATACCGGAATAGATCAGAATTTTTGAACTCTTTCATAATGTGACAATCTTTTCAAAGATGTGTTGATGGAACTTCCTTAGTCCCGTGCTTCAAGGAGGGCTGATTTAACAAACGTTCCAGATTCATCCCTCCACCGTGCTGGGGCGGTTTACCTTTACGACGCTGCATATTGGTGTTAGCCACAAAATCTGATCTATCTGCTTTGCGCTTACCATTATTCCCATGGCCTCCTTGGTTGTGATGCTGTCCTTTTGCACCGCCGTTCTGCTTTCCCTTCTCCGGTTTCTCCTCATCAGAATCGGGATCCTTGGTATTATCAGAATCGGCATATTTGACCAAGGCTGCCATAAGTGTTCCCATGTCATTGCAGTGGCACTTGAGCCATCCCAACTTCATCTTCAGTGACTTAAACCGGCAATTACGCTCCAACATTATGGTCGCTTGGCCAGCATTAATCCGGTCCAATGAATGCAAAACTTCTGAAACCCGACGCACCAATGAGTTGTTGACTCGTTCTCCCCTTGAACACAGGCATCCAGATCCACAATGGACATAGGCTGCTTGCATGTGTCTTTGAAATTGGCTATAAACCGGGCCTTCAACTAATCCCATGATTCGATGGAGTTGGCTGGTAGGTTTTTCAACCAAGTACGGGCTGTCCCTTCCAACATCATCGTGAAATACTTTGCACAAGCCGCTTCATCCACATCCAGCATCTCCATTGCCATCTCATAACTCTCGACCCAGGCCTCAGGTGGCTGATTAGTGGTGTAATTAGGCACCTTACGTAGACCCTTGATATCTTTAGGCAGTCACACATTACGGAGAGCCGGAATGAGACACGGCACTCCCCAGGAACTGAAGGCTAACCCGGTGCCGCGGTCTACTGACGCCGCAGGCTGAACCAGGGCGGGTTGATAACGACCCGTATATTGTGCTGCCAAAGCGGCCTCCCTTCGTGCTCTGCCATTATCCACCACGTCTTGAGCATTTACCTCACCGCGCGTCGGATTGGGTCCTTGGGGGACATTGCGGCGCCGCGCACTACTAGACACTTCCGGTTCATCCATGTGCCTGCTATAACTTTTGCTCAGACGGGGAGTCGAATGAATTCTATCCCGGCTATAGGAATAGGCCTGTTGCTGCACCATGGCGGTTTGAAGAAGATCCCTGGCCCGCCGCGTCTCAATTGCTGGCAGTGAATCGCCCTCCATCGGAATAGCTGCCAGGCGAGATGTTGCAGCAATCATGTTATCCAAAGGGCTCGAAAAGTGACCCGGTGGTGTTGACAGATAGGGCGGCGGGTTATCCATTCGTCGAGGTGGTTCCGTCAACCGTGGTTGATCCGGCGCTGCCCTAGGCGCGTCGGTCCGGTTTGCAGCTGCCGGATTACTCGGCCCAGCCCCCGGCGTATTAAAGAGATTTAATCCTTCGAAGACCGGCGGCATACGCGATCGGTACTTCATTCGCATTACGTCGTTTGAGGCATTTTGATCTAACACGAGTCGGTAATTCTGCGCCTGTATCTGCTGTGACTGGGCATCCAAAGCGGCCCGTTCTTCAGCCATCCTAGCATCCTCAGTTGCCAGGTCCTCCTTAGCCTGTGTTATCTGGTCCTTCAGCTTTGCAATATCCGCATTGTGCTGATCCCGCGTCTCCGGGGTAACTGCCGTGGTTAACAAGGTCGCCCAGGCATCCATAAAACCGGAGAGGACTTGAGCCGTGGTTAACAAGGTCGCCCAAGCATCCATCAAACTGAAGGCTAACATGGTACAACATTACATGGTAGAGTTTGTATCGACCTCATGTCACGTCTTTCTCATTCGAATACTCATACCAAACTCATGTGCCTTTTTTCTTCTTTCAAAATTCTATCGAAATTGATCAACTAAAAAAAGGCTAAAAGTTCAAAAGCCATTATTACAATTGAATTTTCCAATAACAAAGTTTATTTTGGCTTATGTTCCGTATCTTCAAATGGCATGTGGTGGTTGTTTGTTCGGTCCAAGAAAATGTAGTGGTTGCTTGGATAATGAGAATTAGTTACAAGATTACAAAAATGAGTTTGAGAGTATTTTTTTTGAAAAACAATTTTTCACTTTTTTCGCACAAAAAAGAAGTACCAGCTTTCGGTATTATTTCTGATATAGTAAGTATACACAATTTCTTGTTTGGATGAAAAAGCGGAAACAATAAAAAAATATGATATCAGATTTTTAGGCATGACAAACCTGACATTTTTATGGCAAATTTAGTTTGCAAGCATGACAATTTCTGACAAAGAATGTGAAGTAGGGAGGATTTTCCATCCTTACCATCTAAACCTGCCATGCTTGTTAACGGATATGCCAACGCGATCTGCTGGATCAGCAGGAGGCACATACGGAGGTTGTCGTGGTTGTTGACAATGAAGGCCATGATGGCAACTTAGATCATGCAGACAAGGTGGACCGGTGGGGAGATGTTGACCCGACCCGCCCCATGGGCAGTGAAGGTTAGGGAACCAAAGTTAAGGCTCTCCCTCGATGGGGGGCCGCCGGAGGCTAGAGAAGATCCAATCTGAAATCGATCTCTAGTTGACACGACACATGCCTGACGCGCCAACTGGCGATGAAGAAAACCACCAGGTCCCTCGGTAAGGGTCCAAGTTTACCTGGAAGTCATAGAATGGAGGTCGTATAGGGGATTTATCCAACTTTGGCCATCTGAAGAGTAACACCCTACATCCCGCTCGTTGTTGTTATTCATGGTGGAGGTATACCTCATGCGAGGGATTACAATGGTGTAGATGAGGTTGCTACCGAGAGTCGTTCTATGGGAGAGTAGATGGGAATGTGCGCTAGCCTCCCCTTAAATACACGGTGGAGGCTATGGTTTTATAAGTGAGTAGATGCGATCTATGGCGCCACCAACACTACCTTGACGTTCAACGTTATCCCCAGCTGCTAATCCTTTCCTTCAGGCTCCCTCCTATCACTGGGCCTTGTATCCCCTGTGACAGGCTTGTTGCCGGGATCCCTGTCTGTGAGAGCTTATTATCACTTACCAAATATGTTACATTTTATTAAGAACCTTGAATATGATTAGGAAAACTGGGATGGAGGGTCAAGGGTAATGGTCTGCCTAGTGGTTCCTATCAAAAAAGAAATGCTAACTATGATTATTGGGCGTGCCTAGCGAGCACCCACATGCTTGCTCGCGAGATCCAGCGCTCTTACTATATATGGAAAATACAACCGGTCCATCCATACACGCTTCCAAAAAGGAAATATCTTGGTCCATGTCACTACCTTTCCCATGCCCACGTGACCATGCTACATTAACAAAGAAATCAACCCAGATCTTGTCTCCGCATGCATTTATTTGGGGCTCAAAACATGTTAAAAGTCGTAACTTTTGATTCAAGCGTCAAAATCCAGTTCCGTTTTCACTGTTGGGTTTCTCATGACGAGTTCTTCAAAACTAGATCCCATTTGAGTAGGTTTCGTCAAACTTTTTTTCCGGGCAACTTTGAGTGCGGTTGAGGCAACTATAATGCTATATGGAAGCAACTTCTTTCTTTTGGCCTAGTAGGACTGCCAATAAGTTGGTTCGCGTAAAAATGAGAAAAAATCACACAAAACACAGGGCACCTTTAGTGCTACATACAAAGAAACTTCACTGCACTATGTGTACCTGGGAATTTTGCTAACACTATTAAAACTTGTTTATTATGGCTGCTCAGTTGTTGTTTGCTGATGGTCAGTTGTCTATGGTTGATATTCAGTTTCCTATAAGTACTATATATTGCCTACTATTGATGTCAATTGCCTGCTATTGGTAATTAGTTGCCTACCATTGCTTCTCAGTTGCTTAACTTCATAATTTTGTTGCTTGGAATATGTCGAAGTTGTTTATCATTGTTTTTCTAAGTTGCCTACAAACACTCTAAAGTTGCCAAGATTCACCACCAAGTTGCCTACCATAACTAGCAATAATAGACACAAGAGCATTAACGGTAGACGGCTTCATAGTGTTATAGGCAATTTAGAAACAACGTCATAGGAGCATGAATAATAGAAACCTTAGAAGTATCGATAAAGAAGTTAGAAGAATGTTAGACAAAATTAATTAGGACACAAAATGTAGTGAAGTTGTCTACTTTTAGCACTATAAAGACGCTTCTGGTAGAAGGAAAGTTGGTTATGAAGGTGATGTGATGTTATCTGCCTCTGTTTCAAAGTTGTTCTCTATTACTACTTAGTTGCTTACTGTTGCTAATTACTTACTTTTAATGGAGTGAAGTTTCTTATGTTTAGCACTAAAGTTGCCTATCTAGTACCAAAGTTGCTTTTGAAAAAAAATGAAAACATATATAGGTGGGGCTTAATTTTGAAGAGCTCGTCGCGACCTGGCTAGCCAACAAGCGTGTACTCAATAGTGTTGGCGGGCAGGACTCCCCCAGAAAAGGAAAGCACAAGGATCTCACACATCCATCCCACATAGTTTAGAAAATTGAAATCATGATAGACGACTTAGATCCCAGAAAAACTTTTCGACATTGTAGTAAACTTAGGTCCCTTGATGGACAACCTCCATAGTATTGTAGGAAACTTCATAGTGACGTAGATAAACTTGGTTTGTGAAGTAGACAACTTAGAAGCCATGTTATGCAACTTTCCGCTCTACGGTAAACAACTTTAACAGTATGGTAGGCAACTGCACTATTTACAACTTATTTTTTGATATGCAACTTATCAACCATGTTAACTACCTATTACACTACTACATACAACTAATTAGGAGGCTACTAGGCGAATTCAGTTATACACAGGGTGCAATTCATCTAGCATCAAAGTGCCTCATGTTTACCACTAAAGTTGCCTCATATATCTTCAAAGTTGTTTATGAAAAAATAATCATCACAACATATTCATATGAGATCTAGTTTTGAAGAGCTCGTGACGAGGAACCCAACGGTGAAAACAGATAATAATTCCGACACGTGATTTAAAAGTTATAGCTTTTTGAATTTTCTAATACTGAAATTAATGCATGTTATGTCATTGCTCGGTTCAGATGGTTGGTCAGATGAGGTGGAGAAGAATCAACATACTGTTCCAGAGGAATCTTTTGATATATAGAATGGGTCGGTGAGGAGTTTGGTAAATCTGGAACCATTTGTCCCATTGTGCAATCCATGCGCGTGCGCTCGCGACGACGTAATAGCGCGCCTGCACTTTTAAGCATTTGGGATGATTATTTAGTCTCATATTTCAATATGGATGATACAATGATTTATTCCACATTACACCATATTGTATTAGTAAAAATATATGCTTAGTGCGCTAAACATCGAATCTGGGTTAGGTCATATTCAAAATTGAATTTATATGATTTTTTCATTCCATATGCCATGTAAGTCAGCATGATAAGAGGGAATCTAACCTGATACTTATATAACAGATTAAGTGAAAACCACATAATGATAGATCAAATGTGTAGTCATCTTTAGTTTGGCTTGATTATTGATAAAAACAAATCACGATATTTTCTGTTAATTTGTGAACCAAATTCTACCGTGTTGGACTAGACGTAGTACAAACAGTGTGATCGTTGCATTAACGTCGACGTGTACAAGTACACTTGTTTACTTGTCTTAGAAGGACTCTTATGTATTGCTCGTCACATATATCACATGTAATTACACCTAAAGATGGTATGTCAACTCATGCCGGTAAGAGTCCTTCATCATAATGAATTGCGCCTTCATGTGTCTGGGGTTTTTTCCGTTGCTGAAATATGAGGGCAGGCCTAGGGCCCATCTAACAATTTCAGGAAAATCTCTAAGGACCCATGTGGGTTAAATGGCAATGTAAGTGTTAGGAAGTTTAGTCTCATACCGCTAGTTGGAGGGAAATTGGACCTCCTTCTAACGGATTCCCTTACACATGCTATTGGAGCTTGAGAAGAGAAGTGGTTCCCGCGTGATCCTCCTCGATCGTCCGCCTCGCCACACCACGCCTTGCCACGACGCGCCGTGGGTTGAAGGAACGAGCCGAGCTCACATCTATGCGCCTTTTTTGTAGGTCAGGAATGGAGAGTCTTTGACAAATGGACTAAAATCTTTCACGTCGGATCGTGGGCTGTTACTGAATCGGACATGGGTATAGCCCACATCTCTCCACCCGGATGCGCCTATATATGTGTGAGGCGTCGGCCAACCCTAGTTGTCTTGCAAAATAGACCGCATCTTTGCCTCGACGCCCACTGTCGTTCCATTTCTGCTGCTACCGCCTGTGATCTCATCCCATTCACCGCGTACAAGGTTGATGGGAGAGCAGGTAAACCCCGCCTCTCAGGATCCAGTACGGGAGAGGGGCGATTAGGTTTTTGGAGAGCGTCTCCTACGCGACTGCTCGCTGTCATTCTTCCATGTTTGTTGCATCATCTATATGCACATCATCTTCATCGTCACCATATCCACCAACTCCAAGAGAGTCGTCGCCAGGAAACTCGAAGCCGAAAAGAAGGCCGCTGAGGAAGTGGCTGCTGCCACCATCGTTGCCGCGGCTTCTGCCTAGCCTACTAGAGGGTATAACTCGTTTATCCCGCTTCTGCTTATTCCGTGTTAGCCGTACTAGCATTATATGTAGATGTGTCCACTGTTTGCATAGTACGTGCTTGTCTAGATCATAATCAGTATGTCGTTAATTCTATCAATGCCATGTTCATGATTATTTTTTGGATTAAATTAATCCAAAAACTGCATATTTAATAAGCAATCCAAAAACGTAATTTGTGTATTCATTTTAGCTAGTGGCTTTGCCATTGTACTGAAACCGGATTAGTTTACCGATACATACTTTAAGTGTTGGTGGACTAAAACCACCTTATGGCTCATAGGTATGAACGTGTTCTAGATCGCCGGTGTCCCTTCCACGAGAACCATTGCTCCTGAATAGGAGAAGGCACTCAGGGAGGCCACAGTCGTATTTCACAGAGCAGTTCTGAGCGTGATCAGAGATAAGTTGGTTGACACATATTTACATGTGTGGGTTGCCAGGGACTTGTGGGAGGCTCTCGAATCTATGTTCCACACCACCGATGCTAGGAGCAAGATGTATGTCATCGAGTAGTTCCACGATTACAAAATGGTCGAAACCCGGTCTATATTGGAACAAGCTCGTGAGATAATATGCATCGCTAAGGAGCTTGAGCTTCTTAAGTGTGATTTACCGGGGAAAACTTATCGCATGCTGCATAATTTCTAAGGTCCCTAATTCCTGGAGGAACTTTGCTACCAGTCTAAAACATCATAGGCGTGAATTCTCGGTAGAGGATGTCATCGGCCATCTGAGTGTTGAGCATAACTCGAGAGCAAAGGTCTTACACTAAAAAGGCGTAAAAGGTTCTTCTATCGCCAACATGGTACATTAGAAGAACTTGAAATCTCACAAGTTGAAGAGAAAGAATTATGTCCAACAAAATGTCGACTTTAACAAGAAAGGTAAGAAGACCTTCAAGAAGAACAAGAAGGGTCATGTCTGCTTCACTTGTGGTTCGAAGGAACATTGGGCGAACAAGTGCCCAAACAAGTACAAGAAGCTAGGGCAAGACTCCAAGTTTGCCAACATGATTTTGAGCAACAATGAGAATGGTGCATCCGGGTACGGTAATTTATTTACTGTGTTTTCAGTTTGTCAGCCCACCTACTGGTGGGTGGACACAGGTGCAAGTATTCATTTGTGTGCTGACATTTCATAGTATTCTTCTTCCCAGGTCATAGGCCATGGGTCTGTATTGATGGGGAATGGCGCGAGTTTCTTTGTTCATGGTGTTGGCACGGTCGATCTGAAATTTACTTCGGGATAGATCATGCAGCTAAAGAACGTGCAGCATGTCCCTGTCATCAAGAAGAACCTCGTTTATGGCTCCCTTCCGCGTAGAGAATGGTTTAAGTTGGTCTTTGAGTCTAATCAATTAGTTGTTACGAAATATGGACTATTTGTTGGAAAAGTTTATGAATGCGGAGGAATGTTCATTAGATATTTTTGTAATGAAGTCATGAACAATATTCATTGGAGTGTTAATGAATCTGAAGTTTGGTAGTCACGTCTTTGTCACATTTGTTTCAGTGTTATAACGCGGCTCGCTATGTTGAAATTAGTCTTGAGATTCACTTTAGCCAACAATTCTAAGTGTCATTCTTGTGTGAAAGCTAAGCAACCTCGCAAGCTCAATTAGGTTGCAGAGGAGAGACACTTGGCGCCATTAGAACTCATACATTCTGATCTTCATGAGATGAACGATGTGTTGGCTAAAGGTGGAAAAAATACTTCATGACATTGTTAGATGAGTCCACTAGATTGTAGCGACCAGACCTCAAACAGTCTGATCTCTGTGCATCAGTGTCATCCCTGGATCGGTAATGCTGACACGCACAGTACTTGAAGGATTTATAACAGAGTAGCAATCACACACTTATTACATCGAATGTCTCAAAAGATAACTTATTACAATAAATATGGCTTAAAGCCATCTAATAACGATAATATCGGAAGGCTTGGAAGATAAAGCGAGTCCATCAACTCCAACGGCATCACTGAGTATAAGATCACGACCTAAGGCACCTTACTCTACGTCTGAAAAGTCTGCAACATGAACGTTGCAGCCCGAAATGGGTCAGCACATGGAATATGCTAGCAATGTAACACATAGAGAGTAATGAATAGAATAATGCTATCACTACATGCATATATGGCTGGTCGAAAGCTCTATGGTAACAGTTTTGCATGAAGCCAATTTTTCTCTACAACAAAGGAATAAATTTTATTTAACTATCATGGTGGTTGTTAAACATTGAGAAGGTTCACCCAACTCAATCCCAATTAAGCATCATCATTAAAACCCAACAATTTAAATTAAATAACATGATGAGATTCACATGATAATCCAGGTACTAGATACTCAAAACGTCCATAACCGGGGACACGGCTAACCATGATTAGTTTGTACACTCTATAGAGGTTTGTGCACTTTTCCCCACTAGACTCGATCTCCTCCGTTGGATTTCTCACACTACATGGTGTTTGAGAAACGGATGACCGAGACAGAATCTTTCAGAAGCGTTAGCACCTTACGATGGGTAGACAGTTACACCTACTTTCCCCTACATCTGCTAGTCTACCACTGTAAGAGTTCACACGCCTTAAATTAACTATGCTAGAGCCCATAGGAGCTTGCGGATTCACACGGAAGTTTCTAGCATGAATAATCTCATGATCCCTTTGATCCTGGGTGGCGGTCCATAGGAGAATCACACGGTACCCCGGGATTTCCAAAAATACAGACAACGCTTGGTTCCCCAGGTGCCTCAATCCACCCAGATGTGTATTAAGGTTGCCACCTTAATTAAACCATTAATTAACAATCTCACATCTGTCATGGATACACTCACCCAAACCACGTCTACTAGCATAGCATAGCAATATAAGCAAACGTAGAAGTAGCTCCCAAAGGTTTGATAATAAATAGTTAATAGGTTCTACCTCATCTACTTCCGAAAACCCAAATATTAATCAGATCCTCATCATGAAATTGTTTGAGGATTGATCTAATGCAATAAAACTGGGTAGTGAAGGGGTATGATCAAAGTGTTACTTGCCTTGCTGATGATCCGTGAAACCTAGAGACTCGTAGTAGCAAGCGGTGCACTCCGGGTACTCTAACACAAACACACAAGCATATAGTAAGCACTCATCTAATGCACGGGTAAAACTCAAATAAGAGATCTAACCAGAAAGTTCAACTTCAGAACTCCGGTTTGCAAAAAGAATCAAATCAAACGAAGCAACGAAACTCAAACGACGAAAGAAACAAGCTTCGATTACTAATCTGGAACTAAGTGAAATTTTACCGTAGCAAAACTTGTTTAAGTTGGTTAAACAAAAAGAGGGTTTCGAGACGAAACTCTAGGCGCTTGAATCGCCTGATTCTGATAAATGAGCGAAAAGTTATACTAGAACGAAAATGGATCAGAAATCGTGATTGCAAATAATCGCGGAAAATCCGAGAAAAGAAAAAACGAACGAACAGGCTAACGAATGAACGTTCGTTGTATGCGACTAAATGACGAAAACCGTTCGTTAAAATGAACGTATGGACGAACGTCTGCAAAATAAATAAACCGAAAAACACTAATCCAATCTATTAAAAAAACGGGCGGCTAAATGGCAAAAACCGGCAGCGGAGGCGGGCTACCTCGGCGAGGTCCGGAGGGGTCGGCGGCAACTCCAGCGGGGCTGGCAGCGTGGGCGGCGAGGGGATACAGCGGCGGGGTGGCGCTGCGGGACGGTGGCAGCTCCGGGGCGGCGGCGGCGCTGGAGGGATGCGAGGCGACGCGGCGGCGGCGGGGCGGTTCGGGCGGCGGCGGTGCTAGGGTTTTCGGGGCGGGCGGCTGGGTTGGCGGGGTCGGCCTCCCATCTTAGAGGTCGGCCTGGCCAGGAGTCCGAGACAGACACGGCCCGGTAGGTCGGTTGACTTATTTTTAAAAAATAATTCGGACGTGCAGAAAAAGAAAGAAAAAGAAATACTAAATGGACTCCAAAAATCCCGAAATAAATTTTCCCGTCCACTAAAAATTAGCCCGGCAAGATGAACATTTATTTGGTCCTAAAGTGGAATTTTGAAAAACGCGCATTTTTCCTAAATTCAAATAAAATAGCGATAAAACTCCGAAATAAAATCATATTTGATTTTATTATTAAATTCTCAATATTTCTTTATTTTGGGAAAGTCATTTTATTCCCTCTCTCTTATTTTTATAATAGAAATATTCAAAGATAAAATAATTAAAATCAAATGATCCTATTTCCAAAATTTGAGAAAACTCAAATATGAGAATAACGAAATCCCCAACTCTCTTCGTGGGTCCTTGAGTTGCGTAGAATTTCTAGGATCAAGCCAAAATGCAATAAAATATGATATGCAATGATGATCTAATGTATAACATTCCAAATTGAAAATTTGGGATGTTACAAACCTACCCCCCTTAAGATGAATCTCGCCCTCGAGATTCGGGTTGTCTAGAAAATAGGTGAGGGTGGTCCTTCCTTAGATCTTCCTCTCTCTCCCAGGTGGCTTCATCTTCGGTATGGTGGCTCCACTGAACTTTGCAAAACTTGATAACCTTCCTGCACGAGACTCGGCTAGCAAACTCGAGAATCTTAATTGGTTTCTCCTCATTGGTTAAACCGTTGTCCAACTAAATCGCTTCCAGTGGCATTGTATCTCTCAGAGGTATATCAGCCATCTCCTTTGCCTGAGATTCAACTCCTTCTGTGTGAAAATGTACTTCAAACTCTTGTGATCCGTGTACTCACAATGGTTTCCGATGAGAAAATGTCTCCATGTCTTCAACGCATGCACTACGGCTACTAACTCCAAATCATGTGTGGCATAATTCAACTCATGGGGCTTAAGTTGTCGTGAGGTAGATGAAACAACTCTTTCCTCCTGCATAAGCACTGCTCCAAAGTCCCCGACGAAAAGCGTCGCAATATACTTCATAATCCTTGCGCTGATCTGGCAGAATCAATACTGGTGATGTAACCAAACGTTTCGTCAACTTTTGGAAACTGGCCTCACATTCTTCAGTCCATTTGAACTTGGTGTCCTTCTTCAACAGCTCAATCATGGGTTTCACGATCTTCGTGAAATTCTCAATGAACCTCCTGTAGTATCCTGCGAGTCCAAGAAAACTCCGAATTTCTCCAACTGACGTGGGTGCTTCCCAATTTGTCACGGTGACAACTTTGGTGGGGTCTACTGCTATTCCTTCTCCGGATATAACATGTCCGAGGAATCCAACTTCCTTCATCCAGAACTCACACTTGCTGAACTTGGCATATAGCTGATGTTCTCTGAGCTTCCCAAGTACAAAACGCAAATGCTCCTTATGCTCCTCTTCATTCTTCGAGTAGACCAAAATATCATCAATGAAGACCACGACGAACCTATCCAAAAACTCCGTAAAACACCTTGTTCATCATGTTCATGAAATAGGCAGGCGCGTTAGTCGGACCAAATGACATAATGCTATACTCATACAGCCCGTACCTGGTGGTCAAAGCTGTCTTAGGTATATCCTGCTCTCGAATCTTCAGCTGGTGGTATCCTGATCGCAGATCGATCTTGAAAAATACCTTAGCTCCTTGCAACTGGTCAAACAAATCATTGATCATCGGCAGTGGGTACTTGTTCTTGATTGTCACTTTGTTCAATCCTTGATAATCAACAACCATCCTCAACGATCCGTCCTTCTTTTCCACTAGAAGTACTGGCGATCCCCAAGGTGATGAACTTGGGCGAATATAGCCTTTATCCAGTAACTCCTTAATCTGTTTCTTAATTTCCTCCAAATCCTTTGCGGGCATCATGTACGGTCTCTTAGATATCGGCCCTATGCTTGGCAACTGCTCAATCAAAAACTCAATGTCTCTATCCAGTGGCATGCCTGGCAACTCTTCTGGAAATACATCAGAGAAATCCTTCACCACTGGTACTTCCTCTTGTACCACTCCTGATAAGGAATTCACTTGAGTCCTCTTCGGCTCATGCCGTGATACATACTTGATCCTTCTTCGTTCTGGGGTGGTAAGCAAAATCGACTTGCTGGCGCAATTGATGTTTCCTCCATACATCGATAGCCAATCCATACCCAGAATCACATCCAAACCTTGTGACTCCAAAATGATTAAATACGAGGGGAAAACATGCCTACCTATGGTGAATGGCACTTGAAAACATCCTTGACTGGCCATATACTCCGCTGCTGGTGAGCTTACTAACATAGGTGTTCTAAGAACCTTGGTGGGCAGTTTATACTTATCCACAAATCCCCTTGATATGTATGAATGCGATGCACCAGTATCAAAAAGAACAATTGCAGTAAATGACTTAACCAAAAGTTTACCTATTACTGCATTTGGCTGAGCTTCAACCACCTCCATGTTAACGTGGTTCACCTGTCCCCTGTTGAAAGGGTTCGGCTTCTTCCCAGAGCTTCCATTGCCATTTCCATTCTTAGCTTCAGGACATTCATTGGCATAATGTCAAGTCTTCTGGCACTTGTAGCAAGTGACATGGCTTTGGTCCTTCTTGGCTGGGATTGATGGGTTGGTACGGTTCTGGCCGTTGCTTCCTCCATTCCCATTACCATTCTTGGGGCCACTATGGTTGTGCGATCTCCCTCCTCCATGGGTATGCTGAAAAGGTCCTCCCGAGTTCGGGGTAAAACGAGGCTTCTGCTGAGCTCCAGAATTGTACTTCCCTTGTTCATACTTCCTCTTCTGCTGCTGCTTCCCTTCAATCATGAGAGCTCTATCTACCAACTCCTGGTAGTTGTTGAAGGTTGCCACCATCAACTGCATGCTCAGCTCATCATTCTGCACTTCCAGAAACTTCTCCTGCTTAGCTGCATCCGTAGCAACATCATCCGGAGCATAACGCGCTAGCTTACTAAAGTCATCCACATATTTGCCAACAATACGTCCTCCTTGGCGCAAGTTGTGAAACTATCACTTCTTCATGGCCATAGCTCCTGCTGAAACATGGGCAGTACCGAAAGCTTGCTGAAACTGGTCCCATGTGACAGTGTGGCTATGAAATTCTCCCACCATGATGCTGCGGTCCATCAAGCTGATGTGTGGCAAAATGCACCTTCTCCGCATATGTGCATCCTGCAGTGGTCAACTCCCTTCCCATCTTGCGGAGCCAATCATCTGCAACTATCGGCTCGGTGCTACTGGAGAACACCGGCGGATTCAGCCTCAAGAAATGGGCTAAGTGATCAACAGGTGGTGGTGGTGGTGGGTTGTTGTTGTTGTTGTTCTCCTGATTCTAATTTTTGAGTAGCATCTGCATCAATGCATTCTGCTGCTGGATCAACTGAGTGAGCTCCGGTGGGAAAGCAAATCCATTGTCGCGTCTCGAAGGCATCTGAGGGTTTAGAAAAGATGGGAAAACAGAATAGAAAGAGGTCTATAGAGAAAAACACTACCCATATGCACATGAGACAAACACAATCAATATCACTTCAATCAATTCAAACAAGGGCATACAACGGTCTAACTATCATTACAAAAGTGCTCGGACTATACTATATACATGGGGGAATACTACTACTGTTATGGTGGTCCACTAGAAAAATTGATCAATCGAAGACTCCATGATATCTGCTCCAGCTTCATCAACAAAGTCATCATCGCTATCGTCTGGGTCCGAGTTGGTGTCGTCGATGATGATGTAGTTCTCCAGGCAAGTGCAATCATCGTCTTCTCCTCCAGTCGCGGGGAATCCCATGAATACTTTTAGCTTCTTCTTCAAATCATCATTATTCTCCACGAGTGTCGTCATTTCCTCCTCATATCCATCGCGTGTAGACTTGAGTTCTTCTTCTAGCTCTGTAATCTTGGCCAATGCCTTCTTCAGATCTATCATGCATGTGCATATCTGGTTCTCCTTGCGACATATGTGCTGGTTTAACTCCTGGATGAAAGCTGCAATGGATCTATCCTTCCTGGTGCTAATCATCTCCCATTGCTCATCTCGGCGCCCATAAATCTGGTAAATAGTATCCTTGAGATCCTTGTGGTAAACTTCTCCAATGCTTCCCATGGTGATGTGGGCCGCCATGCTCTTTCCTAGACTCTAGGTTGGTGCATCAAAGGAAAACTCTATGGGCTCAGTGACTGTCATGAATGTCCTTCCTGGAACTTGAACATGAATCATCCAACGCTCCTCTTCTGGTAAAGTGGCGATGTAGGTTCCGGTGAAGCTTGCTACTCCGATGTTCAGATACCTAGTGGCTTCCTTCAAGTGGCGTCCAAAGGGTGTATCTTCATCCGGTTGCGTGAACTTGTTCCTTGCATCTGCCATCCTAAAAGAGTAGAAAAGGAGAGGAGTCAGAAATGAGAAGAGAGTAGTGATCTAGGGCTTTAGCTTAGTGGTCGTGTCCTATAGTCGACGTGTGCTCTGATACCATCTTGTGGCAACCAGACCTCAAACAGTCTGATCTCTATGCATCAGTGTCATTCCTGGATCGGTAATGGTGACACGCACAATACTTGAAGGATTTATAACAGAGTAGAAATCACACACTTATTACATCGAATGTCTCAAAAGAGAACTTATTACAATAAATATGGCTTAAGGCCATCTAATAACGATAACAGCGGAAGGCTTGGAAGATAAAGCGAGTCCATCAACTCCAACGACATCACTGCACTACAAGAAATCTGTTAATCCATGACGGATTTCTGTTGACGATCCTGAAAACTGTCACGAAAACCGTCACGGGTCAGCAAAAGGCGGATGCCCGTGAAAACGGTAGCACCTTCATGACGGACATCAAGGATCCGTCACGAAAACTGTCATGGATTGACTAGCTCTGCCTCGCCTTTTCTTTGTTTATACACTGTCCACATGGTCACGGGTGGCTCTTGTTGATGTGTCGTACGCATTCTTTATTTGGCTCACATGTTAGTCAGATGATTTATATATAAAAACTAAAGCAAAGGAAGGGCGCGCTTGAATTTGGCGAGCACGAGAAGGGCGCACGCGAAGAAAGGAGGAAGGGCGCGCCTAGAATTATGTTAGCGCGCGCGGTGGTAAAAATTTCGAGCCCACTAAAGCCCATCCATTCATCGTATAAGACCTAACCCTAAGTCTCTGTGTCTCTTCCCCATCTCTTTCTCCCTCCGCCGCCGCCGCCCCCGCCCCCATCCCTGATCTCCTCCTCTTCCTCCTCTGCACCCTCTCCATCTGGTGGTCGCTCCTTTCACCACCCCTCCCTCTACCTCCCGCCTGCACCCTTTCTCTTCCCCGGCCTCTCCCGTGCCTCCGCCACTCCCACCCCCACTCCCAGTGGCACCTCTTCCTCCTCCACCCATGCTCTACCTTTTTCGCTGACCCCTCACTCCTCCGCCACATCCTCCCTGACGATGGTTGACTCATAGCCGTAGATCAACCGAGTTCAATGGCGGCAACAACCCTAGGAGCGATGGCAACGGCGTCTTGGGTGTGCTAGATCCGCATGGAGCTCAACGCCAACAGTAGCCTTGCCGGAGCAGAGTGGCTGTGCGGTGGCCGGTCTACCACGACGACTCGCTGGAGCCAGCTGCGAACTCTACTAGCCACTCGCCACTTGTTACCGGCTCAACGCGTTGGACTGGACGCAGAGCAATACGGTCAACAAGGTAAAGACCATGGCAGCTGCGGTGAGTGTGCATAGCGGCAGATATGCATGGTGAGTTTGATCCCCTTCCACACCAACTTGTGGTTTTGTTCTTCCATGGCCGATGTGTTATACAGACGCTGGATCTAAATTCAGAACGTGCTACTTCTGTATTCCTTGGTTTTTTGCACTGTACGCATGGTTACTGCTAGCTTAACACAATGTTCTGATGTTTCTCTGGCAACATGCATTGAATTGATGTACTGGTGGTTGGTTGAGTGTGCGTACAGGACATATCTATGTTCAGTAACGATCCAGACCGCAAATTTAAGTTGCCGGATATATCTGCGTGTACAGAAGCTTCTCATGTATGCATGTTAATGTCAACTGCTGTGGTATATACTGGTGATTTACTTGATTTTTCAAAAAATTACATCCTATAGGTGTGTTTGATTTATTGTCAACTGGTGGTGGTTGGCCATAATGCAAGTCATCCCTTCTCTGTTATTTTGTACAGATATGTGATTATTTGTACAGACTTTTGTTCTTGCAATATTTCATACATGAGCTTCCTTAATTATACATGCCATACATGTTCATCGACATCATTAGTGAGCAAATCATTTTGCTCTAGAAACAACAAACACGTTTGAGAGTTCTATGTTCAGTTGTGTATGATTGTTTTTTTTTGTTGTGCTATCTTTGGCTATAATTTAATTCATACTCAAAATGATAAGCCCAGAGCATATTTTCTCTTTATCTTACTAAGAAAATCATTGTGTTTATAATTTATATGTTGAACAGTACTTGTGCTATGCATATTTCAATGGGTCATGAATTAAATTGAATGTGAATGTTGTGCATATGTGATTTTTTTCATTTCAGCTGAGCGTGAAGTGTGTGAAATTTGCTCAAGGGCCATCCTGTCAAGGCCATTATGAAGAAAGGGAAGGTAATGCGCCGCCACCCGCTGTACCTTGTTCCTTCTTAGTTCTGTTTGTATGCATTTGGACAATTTTCATTTAAATTCAGTTAGTAAATTAAGATGCTTGGGGTGACATAGTTCTTTAAGGATTAGTTTCAATGTGGACTGTTTTATAGTTCCAGTAAAATTATAACTGCATGGTTTTGTAAATTATAACTGCGTCGTTTTTTCTGTATGCATAAAATCTACATTGTACCATGTCCCCGATATCATGCATTGCCTTGATACACTACTATGCAGTGCCATCCCCTTGTGTTCATGGATTCTGTTTCAGCCTTGTATCTTAATAACCATTGAGCAGTTGATTAAGCAATGTAATAAATTAAATTCAAAGTTTACTTGGCAAGCAAGTGTTGTTTACTATTGTCACTGCTTTGAGATGAACTATAAACATTCAGTTTCATGTGTCCGTGTGGTGGATATTGTTTCATTGTCATGCCATTTGTTTGGCGGATTTATGTCCTCTATTGCTCCAGTACTTGGGAGTTCCGTGATGTGTATTTTGTGGCTTTAACACTTATATGTCAACTTGATTACATTTTCAGTTCACACATTTCTTTGGATTAATTTTAAGCAACCCAATGTTCATTCTTTGTTTTCTAGTACATACTTTGTTATTCTCTTTTATAGGCATTGCAAGATTTAAGAATTTTTGACGTGTAATTCATTTTTTTATGTGTGTTCTAAGTCTCTTATTTCTGCAATCTATTCATATATACAAATCTGTCGTGTTCTAACTATTTGTATAATTAGGTCCCATGCTACCTGTTGTTTCTTTTCACACATTTAATTAAATTTGTTGCACTATGCACCCTGGGAGTGAAAAAATATAGAATGTAAAAACATGTACTCCCTCCATAAAGAAATATAAGAGTGTTTAGATCACTAAAGTAGTAGTGATCTAAACACTCTTATATTTTTTTACAGAGGGAGTACTAAGCTACTTCTAGTTTACCTATTGGCTATAATATTTTATGAAGTGACAAATGTTTCATCATCTGGCAGCTATTGATTTATCGGAGCATTTTCAGCAACAAAGATGTGTGTTTTGATGACTTCAGCATGGACGGGCGGACCTGTGGCTAGAAAAGCGGATTGATGGGGGGCGTTGGCTGTACAGTAGCATAGTGTGCTCCAAAACATGCTTGTAAACTTAATGTTTTTTGGGTATTTTCTTTTTGGTCCTGTAGTGGTGTGTTTTTGGTTGTGTTTGTGTAATTTTCATTTTTTAGTGACATGTGCATATATTTTCTGTAAAATTCTTATTGGCTTAAAGTTTCAATGGATGCAGAGAAACGAGAGATGAGCTAATTTTCTAGACTAAAATTAATCGGCCTTAAATGAAATTAATGCTTTTACATTCTAATTGGATTGATTACTATATGGGCTGCTACTCTTACATCTAGCTGAAATTTAGTGGGCCAAAATTTAAATGGGCTGAGCACTACATGGGCCGCCATGTCAGATCCATGTCACATGTCGACGTGGCAGACAAGTTAACGATGTTATGAGCATGTCCGTTAAGTTCAATCCATGACAGCCAAGATCCATCATGGAGTGTATAGTGATCAAATTATGACATGATATACATGACGGATTTTAAGTCCGTCATGCATGCCCTGTCACGACAGTTTTGTCAAGGTCTGTGACGGATTCAGTCCGTCATGTACTAACAGGATTCTTGTAGTGCTGAGTATAAGATCACGACCTAAGGCACCTTACTCGTCGTCTGAAAAGTCTGCAACATGAACGTTGCTGCCCGAAACGGGTCAGCACATGGAATATGCTGGCAATGTAACACATAGAGAGTAATGAACAGAATAATGCTATCACTAATGCATATATGACTGGTGGAAAGCTCTATGGTTACAGTTTTGCATGAAGCCAATTTTTCCCTACAACAAAGGAATAAATTTTATTTAACTATCATGGTGGTTGTTAAACATTGAGAAGGTTCACCCAACTCAATCCCAATTAAGCATCATCATTAAAAACCAACAATTTAAATTAAATAACATGATGAGATTCACATGATAATCCAGGTACAAGATACTCAAAACGTCCATAACCAGGGACACGGCTAACCATGATTAGTTTGTACACTCTGCAGAGGTTTGTGCACTTTTCCCCACAAGACTCGATCTCCTCCATTGGATTTCTCGCACTACATGGTGTTTGAGAAACGGATGACCGAGACACAGTCTTTTAGAAGCGTTAGCACCTTACGATGGGTAGACAGCTACACCTACTTTACCCTACATCTGCTAGTCTACCACTGTAAGAGTTCACACGACTTAGTCAACTATGCTAAAGCCCATAGTAGCTTGCGGCTGCACACGGAAGTTTCTAGCATGAATAATCTCATGATTCTTTTGAGCCTGGGTGGCGGTCCATAGGAGAATCACACGGTACCCCAAGATTTCCAAAAATACAGACAACACTGGGTTCCCCAGGTGCCTCAATCCACCCAGATGTGTATTAAAGTTGCCACCTTAAGTAAACCATTAATTAACAATCTCACATCTGTCATGGATACACTCACCGAAACCACGTCTACTAGCATAGCATAGCAATATAAGCAAACGTAGAAGTAACTCCCAAAGGTTTGATAATAAACAGGTAATAGGTTCTACCTCATCTACTTCCCAAAACCCACATATTAATCAGATCCTAATCATGCAATTGTTTGAGGATTGATCTAATGCAATAAAACTGGGTAGTGAAGGGGTATGATCAAAGTGTTACTTGCCTTGCTGATGATCCGTGAAACCTAGAGACTCGTAGTAGCAAGCGGCGCACTCCGGGCACTCTAATGCAAACAAACAAGCATACAGTAAGCACTCATCTAATGCATGGGTAAAACTCAAATAAGAGATCTAACCAGAAAGTTCAATTTAAGAACTCCGGTTTGCAAAAAGAATCAAATCAAACGAAGCAACGAAACTCAAGCGGCGAAAGAAACAAGCTTCGATTACTAATCTGGACCTAAGTCAAATTTAACAGTAGCAAAAAGTTGTTTAAGTTGATTAAAAGAAAAGAGGGTTTCGAGACGAAACTCTAGGCCCTTGAATAGCCTGATTCTGATATACGAGCGAAAAGTTATACTAGAACAAAAATCGGACCAGAAATCACGATCCAAAATAATCGTGGAAAATCCGAGAAAAAGAAAAACGAACGAACAAGCTAACGAACGAACGTTCGCTGTCTGCGGCTAAACGACGAAAACCGTTCATTAAAATGAACGCACGGACGAACGTCCGCAAAATAAATAAACCGTAAAAAACTAAACCGATCTATTAAAAAACACGGTTTTTAAAAAAAACGAGCGGCTAAACGGCAAAACCCTGCGGCGGCGGCGGCGGGCTACCTCGGCGAGGTCCGGCGGGGTCGGCGGCAACTCTGGCGGGGCTGGCGGCATCGGCGGCGAGGGGATACGGCGGCAGGGCGGCGCCACGGGACGGCGGCAGCTCCGGGGCGGTGGCGGCGCTGCGGGGAGGCAAGGCGACGCGGCGGCGGCGGTGGTGACGCGGCGGCGGCGGCGCGGAACCGGCGGCAGCGGGGCGGTTCGGGTGGCGACGATGCTAGGGTTTGCGGAGGCGGGCGGCTGGGCTGGTCGGGTCGGCCTCCCGGCATATAAGGCCGGCCGGGCCAGGAGTCCGGGGCGGACACGTCCCGGTAGGTCGGTTGACTTTTTTTAAATAATTCGGACATGCAGAAAAAGAAAGAAAAGAAATACTAAACGGACTCCAAAAATCCCAAAATAAATTTTCCCCGTCCTCTAAAAATAAGTCAGACAAGATGAACATTTATTTGGGCCTAAAGTGCAAATTTGAAAAAACGTGCATTTTTCCTAAATTCAAATAAACTAGCGATAAAACTCTGAAATAAAATCTTATTTGATTTTATTATTAAATCATCAATATTTCTTTATTTTGGGAAAGTCATTTTATTCCCTCTCTCTTATTTTTATAATAGAAATATTTGAACATAAAATAATTAAAATCAAATGATCCTATTTTCAACATTTGAGAAAGGAGAATAACGAAATCCCCAACTCTCTCCAAGGGTCCTTGAGTTGCGTAGAATTTCTAGGATCAAGCCAAAATGCAATAAAATATGATATGCAATGATGATCTAATGTATAACATTCCAAATTGAAAATTTGGGATGTTGCATAGATATTCTTACGTGTCTATTAAATACTAAAGATTAGGCTCTACACTACTTTAAAATCTATAAGGAAGAAGTTGAGAATCAACCTGAAAAGAAAATTAAACGTGGTATTATTCATGAGATGATGCCTCTCTATTCACCCCAGTCAAAAAGGGTTGGCGAACGAAAAAAGTACTCTAACTGATTTGGTTAACGTCATGTTAGATACATCAGGTTTATCCATGGCATGGTGGGCGAGGTGATATTGACATCATGTCATATCTTGAATAAAGTTCCGACAAAGGATAACGAGATCACGCCCTATGAGAAATGGGAGAAGAGAAAGACGACACTCTCGTACTTACATACTTGGGGATGTTTGAGTCAATGCCCCGATCCCTAAAAAGCGCAAGCTTTGACCAAAGACTATAGATTTCTAGTTGTGAAATCTGAGGTACCTGACCAGAAGGTTGGTACAATTATGGAGTCTAAGCAAGGTTGAAAAAGCGGTAGGCATAAGTGAGGTGGCTTGCCTTCTCCTAGTGCCTAGTCATTGCTTAAGCGCCCTAGGCGCGACCTAGGCGGTAATACATTTTTGACTATCAGGGTGTATTTATAGTTACTATGTGTATTGATATTAATTCAGGGCATATAAATAAGTTAATTTCCATGTACTGCCATTGCAATATGGTCCAATTGGCATATTAGTGCAATATGACATGATTTCTTGCTTGGGTAGACAATATCTTGCTTGACATGTCTAGACTTCCACTTATGCCCTAGGCGAGGCGTTTGGCCATTGCCTAGCGCCTAGGCGTGCCTAAGGGCCTCCTAGTCACTGCCTTTTCCAATAGAGAGTTTAAGGATAGTATGTTCTTCGAGGATATTTTTCTATGAGAGATATGCAAAGCACTTCTAGATAAGAATCTGAGGAGACTTCTGAGCCTGGCATTTCTATGAAATATTACGAACAAACACGTGATGAAAATCCTGAGGAGGATGATAAGGAAACCCTTCATAGGGGTAAGAGAAAAAGAATTGTAAAGACCTTTGGTGATGATTTCCTTGTGTACCTCATGGATGATACTCCTACATCTATTTTAGAAGCTATGCATATCCAGACAGCAGATGCTAACTACTGGAAATATGTGATTCGTAGCGAGATGGATTCCATCATGGCTATCAGGACATGGGAGATCGTTGGACCTCCCGGTGGTTGCAAACCATTGTGATGTAAGTGGATGTTCAAAAAGAAGTTTAGGCCCGACGGTACGATTGAAAAGTACAATGCTAGTCTTGTGGCCAAGGGCTATGCCCAGAAAGAGAAGGAAGATTTCTTCGATACTTATTCACATGTGGCCAGGCTGACCATCACTCGAGTATTACTCTCGTTAGCGGCCTCGCATGGTCTTCTCGTCCATCAGATGGATGTTAAGACGTCTTTCCTAAATAGAGAGTTAGACGAGGAAATCTACATACAACAGCCAGATGGCTTTGTGATAGATTGCCAGGAAGGAAAGGTGTGTAGGTTGCTGAAACCTTTATATGGCTTGAGACAAGCACCTAAGCATGGCATGCGAAGTTTAATACAACTCTGACATTATTGGCTTCGTGGTTAATGAAGGTGACAAATGTGTATACTATCACCATGGTGCGGGCGAAGGAGTTATACTATGCTTGTATGTTGATGACACACTGATATTTGGAACCAACCTCGAAGTCATTGAGGAGGTCAATTGTTTTTATCTCAGAACTTTGAGATAAAGGACCTTGGGGTGGCTGATGTTATCTTGAACGTCAAGCTACTGAGAGATGATGAGGGTGGGATTATGTTTCTGAAATCCCATTATGTTGAGAAAGTTTTGAGTCATTTTGGATCTGCAGACTACAAACCATCTCCAACACCATATGATGCTAGTGTGCTGATTCGAAAGTTCGATGGCAAAGCTAAAGATAAATTGAGACATTCTCAAATTATTGGTTCACTCATGTATCTAGCGAGCGCAACGAGGCCTGACATCGTGTTTGCTGTTAGCAAACTGAGCCGCTTTGTTTCCAAACCAGGTGATGTACATTGGCATGCTACTGAAAGAGTTATGCGCTATCTGAAAGGTACTATGGACTATGGACTTCACTATATCGGATACCCGTCAGTACTTGAAGAGTATAGTGATGCGAATTGCATCTCTGATGCTGATGAGATAAATGCCACAACTGGGCATATGTTTACTCTTGGAGTGGTGCTATTTCCTGCAAGTCTTGCAAGCAAACAATCTTAATGAGATCGACAACGAAAGCAGAATTAACAGCATTAGACACATCTGGTGTCGAAGCATAATGGCTTCAAGATATTTTGTTGGACTTGCCATTGGTTGAGAAGCCGGTTCCGGCTATCCTTATGAACTGTGACAACCAAACTGTTATTGTCAAAGTAAAGAGTTCAAACGACAACATGAAGTTCAACAAGAACATCAGAATTGGATTAAAAGCTGTCAGAAAATTAAGAAATCCGATTCATCCTCCTAGAGATATGGTTCAATGACATATTTGTATTTATTGCCGATTGATCCTCCTATAATCTCTAGCCTTGTATAGATTAACTACTAGAGATATTGTAGTGTTAATTGGCTTGTTACGCAAGACCTCACTTGTATATATTGTAACAGACTTCATGAACATAATTGAGTTGCATCCTAAGTCTTCTACAAATACTCTTAATCATTATCCGTTTAATATTGAGTGAGACACATAAAAAAACTTAATTCAGTACACCATGTCAAAAGAAATCATGTTTTAACTATGTCACCACGCAAAATTAACCCCATGGGGCTGTGACCACTCCCCCTCCCGAGCGAACCCTATCCCTCCCGCGCCGCCACCCGCGAGGTGGCCGGGGAGCGCACCTCGATCTCCTCCGCTCGGGCCCCTCTCCCTCCCTACTCCCCTCGCCGCCGCCGGAGGGTGCGGCCGGGTGAAGCCCGGTCTGT